>NC_044210.1:3817156-3911393 GCF_900880675.1 Sparus aurata | reverse complement strand
AAGACGAAACATAACGTGAATAAAACTTTGAAACTTGGGCGGAGTCTGTACCTGCGAGTTGATGATGCGGATTGTGGCCCCACATCTAGTTCTAGAAGAATAAAAGATCAGAACTTCAACTCAGTTCCTTCATAAGTAAGTCAAACAACCTGCAGATGCTGTCACGGAGTAGCTCAGTGTGCAGAGTAATAATATATTATTATTAGGGCCGGGACTCGATTAAAAAAATCAATCGAATTAATCAGAGGCTTTGTAATTAATTAATCGAAATTAATCGCATTTTAATCGCATATAAATATTTGACCTGAGAACAGTGAGAAGCAATTTTTTTCACATGGATTTTAGTATACCATTGAATAATGACTGAATACAGAAGCTTAAGCAACAAAACATTGTTTTTGTTTTTTCAAGACCAACAGACCAGTGCATTTTTAAAATATTTTTTTGGCCTTTTATGGCTTTATTGACAGAACAGCTGAAGATATGACAGGAAACAGGGAGAGAGAGAGGGGGAGTGACATGCAGCAAACGGACCCAGGCTGGGTGTCGAACCTGGGTCTGCTGCAGAGCCTCGGTACATGGGACGCGCACTCTAGCCACTGAGCTAAACGCTGCCCCGACCAGTGCAATTTTTGCCATAAAGTGCAGCAATACCGTGCTCTTATCTACGCTGCCATCCGTCTGCTTTTGAAAACAAAATTTCCCATCCACGGGGCCAACCAAAGCAGTCTCATCTGCTTCTTCGTTCATTGTTGTTGTCTGAAGTCATGAACGTTAGTTGGTGCTCCAGTATAATCGGTACCCCTGAAACTCTTCCAGTGAGAAACGTTCCGCGGTGCAAAAATAAGTGCGATTAAAATGCGTTAATTTTTTTAACGCGTTAATTTTCGTGTAATTAATTAATCGTAATTAACGCGTTAAAGTCCCGGCCCTAATTATTATGCTTGGAAATTTATTAATAGTTGACATATAGAAAGTTATTTTAAAATCATTGTAACAAAAAAAACAGCCTTTTTGTCAGAGAGTAGTTTATAGTAAGTTTATAGTAGAGTAAAGGCTGCCGTGTTATCTTCTAAACATTACATCTACATTTTTCAAGCATGTTTACGGTAAATTACCAAATAATAGCAGGGTTTCAATTAACCGCAAGGACCCCTTTAAACGCTGGGTGCAGGTGTATATTTTGATAAATAACCGCCGGTTCCAAATAAGACGTTTCTCTGTCGACCCCAAGAGAGTGAGAGATTGGCGAAAAAAATCAAACTGAGCTTCAGCGTCTGAGGAGGACAGCAACAGGGCCAGGCTGCCTGGTGGAGGTAGGAAGAAGGCTAGCAAAGAGCTGGAGATAAACATGCGAGAATGAGTTATCAGCAAATGGGCACACCATGAGAGAGTTTCCCGCAAAATAATCAGGGCGATGGCGAAACAAATGTACGCCACAATAAGTGAAAGCAGAGATGAGGAGTCTGCCACTAGTGCTGGTTGGCTAAATCGTTTCCTCTGCCGCAACAACACTTGCAGAATTAAACGCCTGTCCCAAATTGCCGCATGGTCCAAAATAAACGCCTTGTCTGTTAAGTGATTGAAACAAATAAACGCCCTGGCTATTTTTTGGTAATTTACGGTAAATGTTAATTTTGTTTGCTTAATGGGTATGGAAGGTTATAGGAATTATATATTACAACAGTCAACTTCACATGTTTGCTTTGTCAGCTGTGACCTTTATTTCACTTCAACACCCACTTCCCTTTGTCAGTCTGGCCCACTAGCAACAGGCTGCGTTGCAAATAATAATAATAATATTTACCTGAGCTGCCATCAGCACCGAGATCAGCAGATGGACGATGCCGAGTTTGCAGATTTCAGACTTCAAGGCAACACTGCAGCACATGAGACAGATGGTTAGCGTTACACAGAAAACAAGTAGATGAAGGGTTAATTAAAAGATCAACTCTTCACTAACTATTAACTATAACTGAATAAAACAACAACTAGTTGATGAAACATTTAAAGGAGTTGACAACTGGTCAAGTTGTGATGTGGTGAAAAGAAATGACACGTGACATTTTTTTTCCCTAGGCTAGGTATCAAAATTAGCCAGTGTAACATGTCCAATTTATGGAAGCCCTAAACAGCCATGCATTCATACATTTTATTTCCTCCGTTTTCCCGTGATAACAAGTTAATTTCATTTGTTATCCCAAGATAACAGGATAATTTTCTCGAGATCTCCAGATAACGAAACTTTGTTTTCCCATGATAACGATATAATTAATTTGAGATCTTGAGAAAACGAACCAATAGTGTAGTATATTAAATCATTGCAGGAAACATCATTCAGTGTAGCAATGTCAGAGGAGCAGGAGCATATCGATCACCGCGTCACATATATTTACACATTAATCTGCGTGAAAAAACAATTGAAATTAACTCGTTATCACGGGAAGATGGAGGAAATAAAATGTATGAATACATGGCCGTTTAGGGCTTCCATACCAATTATAAGCAGTCACTAGTTCAGACAATGAGGTGGTTCATTCAATTCAGAGATACATTACTTTAGTGGTTCAAGACGTAGATTTATGTGATAAAATAATCATTTATCAGTCGTACTCTTATCTACTTATGTGTGTGTTGTTGTTGTTTTTTTGTTTTAGTTCATAATTTAAAACAGTAGAGTGGTACTATAAAATAGCAGAATATGGTACCTAAGAAAGTACTTGAGTAAATTAAACCTGGGTTTAATTCGTCACTGGCCACTGGCTGTTTGAAATTTTGAGTCTGAGTTTAATTTTTTACTGCGAATGAATATCGTTATTCATTATGAAGATTGTGTCAATCCAAATGTGCACCTAAATGCTTCATTTCACTCCAAGAGCCATCATTTTGTTCATGGCACAAGACAGCTGGGCTAACAAGCTAGCTGTTAGTTAGCCACACAGAGTGTAGTGTTAGCTCGGTTTCTGTTACTGCACTCAGTGAAAACATGTAACAGATGTATGGCAGCACTTACTTTTTTTATTTGCTGGGCATACGAAGCATTTATAAGTGTGTTGGTGGACACACAGGGAGAGCTGCTAGCTGACTGGATCCATACGAGAGACACCGGAAGTGTGACGCCTCAAACTCAAACTCTGATTGGTCAAACAGCCTTAACGCGATTCAAAGGAGCTTTATTGACATAACAAATATTGACACACGAGCAGTGCATCACAAAGCAGGTTATTTCCACACGAAGCATTTTTATCTCAGGTGTCTGATCACTGAGAATATTACAGAAGAGGTGATGAGGCAGATGTGGTCATAAAAGGCAACAAATTAATTTGGAAAGTCCAGGTAACTGCAGATTTGTCATGTTTTCATATTTTTTTTATTTTTAAATCACAGTTTTTCATTTTAGAGACCAGATTGTTATGGAAGCCCATTTCTGTAAGTTTGGGGAAAAAAAAAAAAAAAAGATCCTGTAAGTCATCATGTCTCTAAATAATGATGTACATTATTTATGTTTTTTCAGATAACAAACTGATGAATACTAAGGCACTTTGAGAGTTTCTCATCATTTGGAGAAATTCAGACCATCTTATTATTACCATATTATTATTTTTGAAATACTTGATACTACATTATTTTGAGAATGTTTCTCATTATTTTGTGATACTAACTCATTATTTTGTGATAAGTCATTGCGAAGTGATGATGTTTTTTAGGTCACTTATCACCAAAAACATGTTATTTTGGTTCTTACAGTGCATCAAAATATTAATGGGAAACTGTGATATTGTTTGATTGGATTATGTTCATTGCATGCAGTAGACAAATTAAGTGTGTGTCAGTAATGAAAATCAAGTCGAGGCAAATGTTTCTGTATCTTTATTTATTTATTTATGTTATTTATTTCGGGCATGTCAATTCATAAACATCACATTTCATAATTGTTCAAATAATACAACACACATGGCCGAAAGGGAAAAGCAGGAGAAGCCAAAGCTTATCAAGTCCCGCCCCCATTACCCACAGGATAAAATCTTCATCCTGATCTTTTCTTGTCTTTTGCAATTTACTTTTTCTTTTCTTCTCTTTTTTTATCAAATCAACCAAAAGCAACAAAGAAAACAAATCAGTATTCACATACTTTTATGCTATGCCCCATTGTCCAAAGTAAAGCAAAAACAAAACACTTGGTGGTTTGAACGGGTATGAGTGAGAATACATTTTTGAATATTTGTGTAGGTTGTTCTGCAAACAAAACTGCAAAAGTTTTTTTTTTTCCCATTCTGGACTGAAATGTGTAAATACCATATGAAAGTGGATTTTAAAAAATTCACCCAAATACTTCTTTTAATGTCAGAAGAAGCTACGGCTGCCCCAAAGGTTTGGTTGTACTGGTGTATTTTTATAACTCTGCTGTTGTTTTTCATCTCGGAGGAAAAGCAAACTGTGGTCAGGGCATTTTTCCGTCATCTGCTGAGTGCTGCTGTACTGTATGTACATTAAGTTCACGCAGAGGTCCATTAAGTGGCTAATGGGCTCTCAATTCCCAGGGAAATGAGCCGTGACAAATGAGGAGATGTCCTAATGGATGGACAACTTCAGCCAGTGAGCCAGGGTATTTGATGGAGGAGGGACGGGACTCTCAGGTTCTGCTCCAGATCTGCTTCTTCAGCTGCAGTGTTCTGTTTCCAAAGAGGAAGAGTCATTGCACAGAAACACAGTCAGTTCTCCACTTAAACCTGACTGAGATCTCAGGACAAAAGCAACAGTTTAACTGTAAATGGACAACTTTATGCTTTAACATGACATTCTGGAGTCATTACTGATTACATAGTGTAGTAGCTGAAGTGAAAATGACACCATCTTGGATAGATTGGTTCTCCTTAAGCCTTTCACAATGCTATTCAGGCTGTCTCTTCACAGCTCTGAGATCAGGGTTTTTGTTTGTGTTCAGTTCTAACACATTGGAGGTTTAGGTGTCTTAATTTTCCATTTTCTTCTGAGCCTGAAGTCAGAAGAAAATGGCCATCGTGTGAATGTGGTCCATTCCAGTAACAGTCACACTGGTCTGATTCGTGGGCAGAGCCTGGTTGTTCAGTTGTTCAATTTTAAAATGTGAACGTTTTCATGAAAATAAAATGTGGAACCATCTACACAGAGCAGGAGACAGGAGTGACAAGGGCTGCGATATAAAGTACTAAATTGCAAAAAAATTACTATCCAACTAATAGGTAATAGGGGGGACTTAAAATTTGTGGAGGACGTGGTCCGCTTTACGTGGCCCCTGTAAGAGACTTAGCCTGGGAAATATAATTTGCAGATAAATTGGGGAAGGTGGAGAAGTATGAAGAGCTGTTTTCACTAATCCCACTTCACCTTGAAGCCGTTCGGCTTTTCTTTTCTCTCATTTTTTTTTTAGCCACACTCGATCAGCTCAAATCCCACAGCTGGGAAATCAACTTCTTAACCGCGGTCTTGTGTGTGGACAAGAAAAGGGGAACGGAGCCAGAGGTTCCTCGCAGGAACAAAACCTGTCAGTGTAGAAAGGTGTGTGTTTTTGACAGGAGGGCTGGCTGTCCCCTGGTAACGCAGAGAGGACAGGTAATCCACAGTGAGATTGTCGGGTCTCCTTCGCTTTGCACAGGTGTCAGTGGCTGATATGACACGAAGTAATGGGCCTCTAACAGCCCATGTAGAGATGCAGTCAGGACGGCTTTAGATAGCAGAAGATAAAGCGCAGCTGCCTGGCATTTATGTCGACAGCAACAAAAGCAGAGCAAGCGCTCGCTGGATGGGACTCATCTCCACTGTCATACAAGGTTTACAAATGGATACAGGTCACAACACATTAAAAAATGTTTTTCTTTGCTTGTTTATCTTCTAATTTTCAAGTATCTGAATATCGTTGTGAATGTACATTGTCAGTTACTAGATTGTGATTTTTAGAGATGGTAATTTACAAATGGGACTCTTAGAACATTTTATAAACTCTCTGGTCATCTGAGCATATTCAACCTGCTTATTGAAATGAGGTTGAAAGCTCTTTAATAACCACGTTAGAAGACCTTGAGTGGGAATAGTTTTTTTTTTTTTTTTTTACCAAATAACCAGTTCTGAGGTCATAGAGGAACTTTAATACATAAAGCCAAGAGCTGGGAGACGTTTTGAGAAGTAACTCTGCCGCTGTTAATATGTTCTGACATTTTCCTGTTCGTGACTCAGGGTCCCTATTTAATTTATTCCAACAGCTGGGCATCCAAGACAATGAGGAATACTGGAAACCTTTGAGGGGCCACAGGGGGTGACTACTGGATACAGAAAAGATCCAAGAATATAAGTTTCACATTTGTTTCCAAGCACCACAACTGTTTCAAATAAAGACAGACATACAAAAAGACTATAATAGCATTTTATTAAATATCTAGCTCAGTGACTTGACTCAGTTTCTACATAGTTCATAATAATAGTTTCATGCTTAACAGGTAGAGCTCATGCATTACCCCCACCCACTCCCACAGGTCTTGGTATTTTTTTAACAGGGTAAATCAATAACTTAGTGCATGAACCCATTAGAAATGTAAGAGGCTCACCACCGCCAACATAGAGACATGGAGGATCGCCATATGGTGGACCGTCTTATCCCATTCACCCATTCGCTTTTACTCAAAGTCTATGGAAAAAAGTTGTCCCTTTTTAAAAAGTGCATATCCCGTGGAGATATAATTGGCCCGGCACCTCCAAAAACCCTGAGGGGCCCGAGCCTGGAGCCAGGTATGCTGAGACGGGGAACAGGTTTGCACGTGCTCAAAAGTTAAGACATATTTTCAGCTATTAAACAGAAGCAGGGAGATACACATTCAATCAAAACACAGAAAGAAAAGAACTCCACCCACGTGAAAGTAAATCAGTTAAATATGCTCTGTGTGCATTTGAGGCTGGAAGGTTTACATCCAGTGGGGCGTTCACAGCGACAGGAAGAATTAAGAAAATAATTACAATTTAAAACTATCTCAAAGTTAAAATGTACAGTTGCTATAGAGGTGAACAGGTGATTTTGGGTATCGTCTTGTTTGGTTTGAGAGAGTAGGACATCACACGGGAAACAGCACGTCACACATCGTCACAAACACACATCTAAAGAAGCAGGATACAGTGATAAAAAAAACAACGTCTGGGAGTGGAAAGGAACACAGAAAATAACTCGTTACAAAAGTTTGACGGATGCTGACATCATCTTTGGTGAGCTTTTACTGGCGGTGAAAGTAACTGAAGAGTTCACACCGGCAACACGAGCAGGGTCTGGGTTCACTGGACTTACTGCATATGGATCACTGCAGGACAGACTCACACTCTGACAGGTTTGCATAAGGGGTTGTTACTCTGATGTAGTGCAACAGGGCTCGTGTAAGGTGAGATTTTTTAGGGTGAGTTCATGCCTAACATGTGTGTTCAATCTATACTCAACTGTTTTTAAATCGGGACGCCTCAAAGTTTTCCTTATGTTCGCGTAATCTAACATGCAAATGACCCAAAACAGCCCATACGTTTTCTCTAAGAGGGCAAAACTTGAACCTAATGTCCAAAATCAAGCATCTATTGTGTTGTATTGTTAAAAGACAGCACTATATGGAAGCTAAAGGTCAAAGGTCCTATTTGTGAGAACATTTGATTTAATTGAGTGTCATTCCCAAGTTGTCCAACACTGACGCTTTGGTTTGCAGGACGGGTCAGCCGCCATCCCAGTGCGCCAGTATTTGATGCGTTGCGAATGAGACTCAAAAATCAGTGTTCTTACAAAAAGCACCTTTAAGAACAGGTGAACGTTTTTTATTTGTATGGATACTTTGTCTAAGTTCCCTTTCCCCAATTAGAAATTCTACATTGGCCTATTTAAGGAGAATTTTCTCTTCTGATAGAAATATTTGGTGGGCCAACTTTGGCCAGCCCTGGTTAAAAGGTATGAGGAGACTAATTTGCAATCTGTCAGTCTGCTGAACTGATCTAATTGAAGCGCAAATGGACCACCACCATGGCTGAGTGCTGAGGTCTGGCTGTCATTCCTCTAATGGACACTAGATGCTAGCTGCTGAGGTGTGTAGTGCTTCATCGTGTGTAGGAATTCATCCTTTATCATTTTGGTTGACGTAACACATTTTGACCACTGCATGTCACACGCTAAATTTAATGGCAGGCTTACTTCAAAAGATCTGTTTCTGTCTACAGTCTGTGAGCATCCTCCCTTTGTATTCAAACTGGGCCAGTCTGAATCAGGGTTGGCCGACGTCTAACTAGGCTACAAACAAAGCTCACCCAGGATCTACGTGTTTGTAGAGGTTGAACACCAGGGAGGCATTTCTGAGATGAAGAGAGCTGAAGGAGGATAAAATGATGTAGAAGTTCCCTATTCCTCTCTTATAGCCAACGCTTACAGCTAACTGTAGCACTACAGCTAATAGTGTGGCTAACAGGCTAGTGATGCAGCTAGCAGCTGTAGGATCTCTGTAGAGCCAGTTCGCGTTAGTCATCTATTACCATTTAATACAAATGTGTGCTTGGGATGTCTTTCAAAAAAAAAAAAAAAGAAAGGAAATGGAAGGAAATAAAAAAAACAGGAAATATTAATATTCGATAAACCCAGAAGGTGGTTTATTAAAAATGGCCACTCTTCTGAAGAATTGTATTAACTAATCGTTAATCTGCTTCATCATAAAAAAGATTTTCAACCTATTTCCCAACTCTGCCACTCAATTATCCAAAGATGACAGCATAAATTAAATGTCTTTTCTCAATTTGCACAGCGTGAAAACAGGAACTTGAATTACAAAAAAATATATAGAATATTGATCTGTATGTTCCCATATTGAATATTTGTGTACAAAAATAACACATTTATGTTTTGCTTGTGTAATTACCCCAACTTGGATAAGTGGTCTTAATGGCAATACTGAGAAATTCATGAAATGTGGCTATGTAACCTTTAAGGGTTAAATAATATCTTTTCACAATGAAAACTGAATCCACTCCACTGTACAAACATGATGGCGACTTTGTGGATATAGAAATGACAACTAATAAAAGCATGATTATGAAGATCTTATTCCATTTCTGCCCCTAAATCTCCCCAAATTCTACACACCGGACTTATCTTATCGCACCGGCGTCTCTGTCTATGACAGTCAGCCGTGGTGGTCTCCCGGTTTCTTTTAGCAGTGCAGCCTTTAAAGCGTTGCTTCAGACACAGGCTCAACTCCTCTGGACTGATGCTCATTTGCGGTACAGAAGCTGTTTTGGACAAGAACTGCGTAGGCGTGTCCAGTATACTTAGCTAGATCTAAACCCAAATCCATAAAACTTCAATGTTTGTGGAGAGAAAATACATCAGAGGATGCTGGAGCAGCAGATGACTATCCTCTGATATCAGACTCAAGTCATTTTTCGACATCAGAGTGCGTATTTTTAGCTTCAATTCAAAGAAAAACGTCCCTGTGGCCTTAAATTTGCAGTCAAAGAAGTGCAAGAGAGCAGATCAAAGACAGTTTTACAAACTGCAGGAGGACATTCTGGAGTCATCACGACACTGATAATGTGAGATCACAATACTGAACATGAGAACAAACCTTTCACTGCCCACTTCCTATGAATTTGGTATAATCCCACATGCAAAATCAATAGATCACTACTCTTATAGAAACGTTTGAACTAACAATGCTGTTTACAAGTTTCCATTCCCCAAAGTCTGTTTTTACATTTGTCCTGTGTAGAAAGTTGCATAAGTGACTGAATAATCATCTTTTAGTGGATGTGTAGTGCTGGCTGAGAGGAGGAGCGTGAGGCTTGAAAATGGAGGAGGAATGTTAATTCCGCGGGTCTGACATCCTCGTTCTTCCCACTGACACAGTCCAGTCCGCGACCATCCAAAGGGAAATAATTCCTCCGCAGAAACACTTTCACAAAGTGAAGTCCGACACGTCTTCTGTCAAAGAAAACACCAGCACTGGCTCAGGTGGTGAGCGCAAACTGGTCCTGCTCTATAGGTTTCTTCACCCAGGCGCCCAGTCCGGCCTTGTGGAAGGCTCTAAAGAGCGACTGCTTGGAGCTGTGGTACTCCACCGCCGCCTGCTTGGCCTCGTGGTAGCTGCCGGGCCTCACTGTTCTGATCCGCAGGGTGGAGGAGAGCTGCAGGGACACGGACACACAGGAGTGACATGGTGAAAAAAAAATGTTGATCTGTGCTCCACCCTCAAATGTCTTGTTTGCCCACATTTAAGAAGCTGAATTAGTAAAATACCTCCACGAGCCCAGACGAAGTTTTTAGTCTTATCTAACTTTATCATCAGGTACACCAGCACGTACATTAGGTGCACTCACTCAACAGATCGAATTCATTTCCTTAACCTATAGAGGGTGTATCTCTGCAGCTGCAAGGTCCATGAGAAAAATCTTGGTACTAGAATAAAGGTAACGCATGTGAGACCTCACTGGGTCTGAGTAAAATGAAAATAAAATATTTGATTTCTGCCTAATTAAATCTTGCATCTTTAGAGCTAAAGTCTTTTGGAATGATGTAGTTACAGACCAAAACCTCTAGAAAACCACAGCAAAACATCCGAACATTGTTTCTGTTGCTTTAGTTGCTCAGTGCTGGAATTGGTTAAGGTAAAAATGGTTAGGGCTTTAAGCTGAGCTTCTAACTGTTAAGTGGGTATGCTGCATGACTATGTTGCTACATGGTGTGTTGTGTGATAAGACACCCTACAGGTGTACAGGGGGCGCTAATGATTGTAGATAGGAATAAACTTGTCAATCAGTGTTTTCCTTCATTTTAATCACAGCACATGCAACTGTGATGACCTGAGTTTTTTTTTTCCTTGAATCAGACCTGCTAAATGTCAGGAGCACCAGTGCAATCAATAAAAATCTTTGTCTTTGTCGTAACTGGCTGATTTTTGGTGGGTGTGCAGCAAAACAGTGAAGCCCTGGACTCCCTGAAAACAGTTTATTGATAGTCAAAATAGTTAGTGATTGATTTAAAAGTCAACAGCAAATCAACAAATTGACTAATTGCTGCAGGTTAATTCGACATTTTGAAGCTGTTGTGAACCGTGACTGGCAGTTGTAGGCTTGTCGACTGACGGCGTTACTGTTGAGCTAAATTTCCTTTTTGAATCTCTTCATCTTAAAAACTCTGTTATCTTTCCTGGACTTAAATGTTCTAAACCATTACTCTAAAACAACTCATCATTTCCATCACGTTTGCTCGGTGTCGCACCTTGCAGTGCAGGCGCATCCAGCGGCTGTACAGAGCGTGTTTGCACAGCCTGGAGGGTCGACCCAGGTCGTCTTTCCCCGTGGTGGCGTTGATCACCTCCAGGGCTTGGTCGCCCACCGTCCAGTTCACACTGAAGTTGGGGGCTTTTCCGGGCTGGCGAGCCTCTGCGTTGCTTATTCCTGATGAAAACATGTAGGCAAAAATATAATCAAACAGTGTGTTCAAAAACCTTTGAATGAGATTCTGCTTCACTTTTATACTGTTGTATATGTAGACTAAGATTGCGAATGAGATTGCATTGAAGGACACTGAGAAAACACATTAAAATGCCCCTCCCCTGGTTTAGCAATGATGGTAAAAAAAAAAAAAAACAAGTCAAAAAACAAAAAACATGAATTTTGCTAACAGGACACCACGATCCCTTCAACCTCCACTGTGAGAACCCTGCTTTTCACACTCATAGAGGCTCTACACAAACCCCGGCGTGCTTGAAAATGTCACATCTGTGCTGTCGGAGTCGAAAAAAAATAACAGGTGACAGATCAGTGGAAGTCAGTCGCTTGTGAAAGAGCAGCATGTTTCTCACCGCTGAGCAGCGGCTTGTTCAAGCTGAAAGATGGCGGCAGGTCCTCGATCTCGGTAATCCTCTGGTACATGGCTCTGGAGAGGTGGTCGGCGTGGTACAGGCTGCCCAAGATGATGCTGGAGAAGTAGATGGGCTCAGTGAAATAGCTCATCAGACAGCCCTGGAACCCAACCACGTTCCACCTGTAGAAGGACGGAACAGATCTGCTTCAATCAGGCAAGAAAAAACATCTTATTCGTCAACAAGTGCGATGACTTCTGGTCCTCTAGTCCTCTTTTTTTGTACAGCGGAGATGAAGAGACAAACACTCTGGTTTCCCGCTAATTCTCCTGCAAATACAAACGCGCTCCGGCTCAGAGGAGTCCCGAGCTGTTGGGGGCCTCCTGGAGTTTCATCAAGAAGCCTAATCAAAACTCCAGTAGCCTAATGACACCTGAGAGCCGCAGCTGACGGACAGAAATGGAGTGATTGCGGCGTGACACTGTGATAATTCCCCCTCTTTACACATGCACATAATCATCAGGACTCCTGCTGGTCGGCTCAGAAACACCCTTCAACGCGACGAGAGGGTCCGCAGGGCTCGGTATAATATTTTGACAGCTAGAGTGTGTGCTACAGCCAGATTATAGCCATGTTGATTCATTTACTCAGACTGCATCCCATATACTCATTGTACGTTTCTCCTTCACTCACAGCCTGTAGACAGAGGTTTGTATCATAAACATTCATATTAACAGTGTTTGCGAGGAGGCGGTGAAACAAACCTGGCGATCTTGTCACTGCAGGACATGGTGAGCAGCCTCTCCCCCTGAAGAACCCCGTCCCACGTCTGGATGGTGTTACTGGAGCGGACCGGGATGGTTCCCTCACCTGACTCGATCTTGGTGCGGAGCTGCCCGCGGGCCTTTCTGTTCGGGTGTCGGTCTCCCTGATCTGGGACAGGAAGGAACACAAGCACAGACACTCTGAGGATCTTGCAGTCAAATATGCATTTCTAATGACAGTCAAATCAGGTCACTCTGAACGTTGAACGGTACGTCTTTGAGCCGTTATCCACTCACCTTCCACTCCAGCCTCATGAGGAGAGAAGATGCGGGCGTCTCCACAGGGGGAGGTGCTGATGTACAGGTGGAACTGGACGTTTTCCTTCAGTCTGAAGCCTTGTCTGTTGTCACATCGGGTGAAGATGGATCTGTGGTGGTCCTCCTCGTGGTTACTAGGGTCACAAATGTGAAATCAATGGACAAACCGAATCAGTATCAATCACTAGATTCAACACATTTCAATTCTCCAGGTGTTTGACTTGATGTGTCTGACGTTAAAGGAGCTGCAGCTTATCTTGTAAACTACAGGAAAGACACAGGGTGCCTCGCTGTGACTCACCTGAGGAAATGCTCCAGCTGGCAATACAGGTACCTGATGAGCGACCGCCGCGCCACAATCTCAGCGTGGCAGTCGTTGAGGGCCAGGCCTCTGTCGCTCATGTATTCACCATTGATGCACTTTGTCCCTGTGGAAACACAGATGACCTCCGCCTCCTTCACATCAGCACCTGAACAAGAAGGGACACCAGGTACATCGATCAGCCACAACATTCATAGACGTGAATAACATTAACAGCACTGAGGACAATGCACCCTACCACACCGATAAAAAACTGCTGACGCATGGCCTGAACACAACAAAGAGCTAAAGGCGTCCATCTGGCCTCTAATTTCTCCACATCTCAATCTGATGGAGTATCCGCGGAAGGTTGCAGAGCAGGTCCGGTCCACGGAGGCTGCACAGTGGATCAGATTTGACTCGTTGCATGGACACAGGAGCTCTTGTGGGCGTTGGTGGTGGATTCTTTCTTGTTGGTGTGACTTCATTATTGTCAGTTATTTTCTTTCTAGCTTGAATCTTTAATTCATGGAGGTTTGATGGTTCTAAAACCCTGTCAGAGTCTTAGAAACGTATTTATATTGTCTTTATTCAATATAAAGTCTATGTAAAAGCAGAAATGGCATGCAAAGCCTGCAGGAAAATCATTTATCAATGTGCAAAGAACCAAAAAGCTAAACAAATATTAATTTAATTTTGATGAAAGGTGAGGTATGTAAGAACTTCAATTGAAAACAAATTAACTTCAAATATCAAGAGCAAGTGAACAAGCATTCTGACATGATGTCTTGTGTTGCAAATATATCTACTGTTTGCATGCTAACCAGCTAGCACCTACCTGTTCCAGTCTAAAGCTCCTGTGCTATGGGGTGTACACACCACACTTCACTTGGTGCTGGACTGCCAGCTGCATAGCTAACTGTTGTTCACTATAGTTGCTAAAGTCATTGTCCACTTCCTTTAATCCATCCACTGTTTGCCCCATTAACAACTAGAAATCTACCTGGGGGTGGTAGTTGCTATATCAACTAAATTATAATTTTATTGTGGATTAATCGATGCTCAAATTTTACCCACTTGGATTAGAGGGTACACATCACGTTTCATGTTTTAGACTTTTTTCAGAAAATCAAAGAACTCACTGAGAACCAAAAGCTTATGGAGCAGAAGCTAACCTTGACATGCGAAATGGAAATCTCTAAAAAAAAAATAATAATAATAAAAAAAAAATATATATATATATATATATAATATATATATATATATCTGATACACAGCGTTTCTTTGAAAATATGTAGAAAAAGATGTATTTTTTGCGCATTAGTCTGTTTAAGTGAGAGAATGTTTCACTCTAAACACTGAGGCTCAAACTAAAGTGGAGACTGATGGAATGTGTTTATAGTTTCTCTACAGATGTGTTAGAAAGCTGGGGTCAGAGTCATGGTTAGCTTTTATATTTTACATAAAACATGAAGAATAAAAGCTTGGAGCTGAATTGGGTCCCTGCTGAAACACAAAAAAACATCTTTAATCACTTGACTCTATGTAAATGCTGATCTGCGGTGTCCCAGCATCCACTCCTCCTGATATTCAGTGCTGCAGCTTCAAACACTGACGCACTAAAGAGCTTCAAAAATCCTCTCGGAAGATGGTTAAAAGTCTACAGAAGGAGCTTATGAAAGAAATAAATTACCTGTTGTCATGACGACACCTGCCAATACTTTCCGCCGAGCGTGCGGAGAGGCGAAGTTGTCCGTCAGTTCACTGAACTTGTCGACGACCAGACGAGAGACGGCATCTGCCAGGACCTGACAGGAAAAGAAAAGGAAGAAATGAATGAAAAAGGAATAATAAAGATGAAGCTTAATGGTGGAATGATATAAAATACATTCTTTGAACAAAATAAGGGCCACTCCAACTCTCTCATTTGACCTGATGTATGAGATTTCTTAAACAGCAGAAGGCAACAAAGCCAAAGTGATGAAAAGAAGTGAAAGCTCTTCTTATCTGCACTTAAACTGCTACTGAATATTTCAATTAGGAATGCTGCACTGGTGTGAATGACAGGCAGGGATCTTAGCAGCTTAAAACAGTCAAATCCTTTGCTTCACTGACTGCTCTGTGAGTGAAGAGTGCCCTGGAAAGGCTGGTATAATGAACAGCAGTGTTTGAATAGCACTCAGAGGGTGATGGTAATTAAGATAGCAGCTTTGTTATCGCTGTGCAGGGATTACAGACAGGGATTAGTTTATGTGTAAATAGATTTCCAGTGTATTGAACTTGTCTCTCCTGAAGTCGTCTCCATCTTCAATCAGACTTTATCGAGCTGGTCACGAGCGGTGACATTCGTAGATGAGATTCAGTTAGATGAGATCCAAACAACAAAGTGTCGACGGTGTTCAACAAAATGGGCCGCTGCCCCTGTTACTACGGCTTTCGTGAAAAAAAAACCAAAAAAAAAACGTGACAATTCTCAGGCTTTTCTCTTGTAATGCTGATTTTGGAATGGCTCACTTTTGCTCTGCTGTTATCACATGCTTTGGATGGACCACATCGTGTTGCTCCTGGCTTTGTATGCCTATAATGGCATCCCATCTATTGGTTTAATTTGTTACAGATGCTTTTCTGATAACACACTAACTTTTTCAGAATATATCAAATGTTTTCATTTTGTTTAATATTGTAAAACATTTTATCCCCTGGTATCCTCTCAAGTTGCTTTGACATCATGGCAGCTAGCTGCTAGGTTAATGTAGCTACTATAGCTCAGTTCTATCAGAACTGGAGAGTTAATTTATTGAAAGAAGCACACTGAAGACTTTTATTCGTGGAAAACATGTTTTGAACATACATTCATACCAGTGGCTGCAATGCAAGGTGTCGACCAGCACATCAGGAGCAGTTTGGGGTTAAGTATCCTGCCCAAGGACACTTTGACATGCCTACCAGGGGAATCAAACCAATGACCATCTGATAACAAGAAGCTGGCTCTACCCCTTAACCACAGTGGCCAACTAGCTACACTGGTAATAGTGCTCTCCTACTGCTGATCTGATTGCCTGAAGTCAGCTGGTTAGCTGATAGGAAAATGATTTGTCCCATCACATGCCAACCGCTTTATGAAAGTGCCTGCCCTTTTTCAAACGGCAGTACCAAATGGTTCTGTGTCACAAACTATCAAGCATTCAGGTTAAGCTAAAGTTAGCACTACTCCCATCAACAAACGCACCACCTATGGCTACCAGAACCAGTTATGATGTTAAAAATAACTTCAACTGTTGATCCAAGCAGCACATTTTTTATTATTGGACCCAACAACCTCTTTTCATGCTAGCACACTAGAAAACTCACACTCACATAGAGGTGGCAACAAATTAATACCAAATGGTACACCGGTCCTGAGGGAACATAGCAAGTACTTCTGACTTTTCTGACTCTTCAAGACCTGCTGGAATTCACAGAAAGACTTCAATGTGTGCATGGACAGAGGGTGACAGAGGATATCATGAGAAATCCATTTCAAATAGGGTGCTGCAATAAAAGGCAATACAGCTCCAAAAGAGGTACTGGGAACTTATAAATAAAGTGATGTTGTTGTACCTGAATTCACATACATTTAGTTCCCTACTTTATTTCCTTTGCAAACTTACAATTTCTGCAACATTGGAGATGGAAACATACTTTAAATCTAATCACTACCTCTCTGACACATGTGGTTCAGTAATGTGACATTCTCACTGAAAAACAGGCGGAACAAGGACATTTTGTAATCATTCACCTCACCGTATGCTTACCTGTGGCAGGTGAAGCTGCAGTCCTTCTCTGGGTATAGGCTGTCTTGATGGAACCTGATCCAGCTGCATGTTAAACAGAGCAGACAGAGCAGCCTGAGCAGCCCGGGCCTTGGCCAGCTTCTTGTTCCGCCCAGAACCCTGGAAGTTCTGAGCATCTACCGTCACTGACATGACAAAGTTCTTGGCATGACTCTCCCCACTCTCCGACACAAAGTCATACTTGAGGCCCGGCCGCAACTCGTTGAGGATCATGACAGGATTCTTGCTGCTTGTAGGGGAGATGAAAGTGGAGGGGGCAGGAGGTAAGGGGGCCTGGACCAGGTTTGGGACAGGGGACGGTAGCATTGGGTACTCTATTCCCAATGAACTGAAGGAACCATTACTGTTGGATCCGAGGTAAAAGGCGTCATCTACAGGAGTGGCTGTCTCAAAAGCATTAAAAAGCATGTCTGGAAAGTCCGCCTGGTCTGAGGTGAAGTCCGTATGAACCGACAATGTCCGGCCCATGGCCATGTGGGCTTCAGATGCATTGGGGAACTGGACGAAGGAGCGTAGGGCCTTCTCTGCTGCGTTCAGTTTAGCTTTCTTCTTGGTCGGACCTGAACCCTCGAAGAGCTGCCCGTTGACCTCCACAGTCATCACAAAGACGGGTGCATGGACTGGCCCCGTCTGAGACAGCAGTTTGTACTGCAGCCCTGGCTTGATTTCATTCAGCTGCATCAGGGCATTCTTGGGCAGAATGGGCCCAGGGACTTTCTTACGCTTCTTGGGCCTGTACTTGGAATGTGTATGCCCATTATTGCCCTCCTCTAAGGGACGTTTCCTCCCACCCCCAGCACTCCCATTGGGGAGTTGAGCAGCTTCAGCTGCGACCCCCTCTTTGGAGAAGAGGTTGTCCAAGTTCCGATTTTCCTTAACATCTGTGCTGCATGAACCTGCGGTGCCCAGAAAGAGTAACTTACAATGCCTTCGTTGCAGGATCTTGTAAATGTAAAATTTAGAGATTCCTTTACCTCTCTTTGCAACTGAACAAGTGATGTGTGTTCCTTAATCATACTTATGTGGTGGCATAAGTCATAAGTGTATTCTAAACACATTCATTTATAACCACAAAAATGTTAAACACAGTCAGGACCAAAATTTAGATGCAATAAATACTGTCAACATGTAATACATGTATTACTGAACTAACCAAAGTTAAGCACGACATTAACATAGTTAAAGTAAAACAAGTAAAACATTAACTAACACTAATTTCAGAACTCTATTTTAAATTTGACAAATTAAAGGACACATTGTAAATACATCATGTAATTCTTTTTTAAATTATGTCTCTGGATGATGGTCTGTGTTTTGGGAACACATATCACCAGGCCCTGTTAACAAAGCAGATGGAACTTAATGTAAATTTCCATTTATAACATCCTCCAGCAAAAGCTCGATAGGTTACTCCTTTCGGTGCTCAGGACAGAAAACAATCCTATAAAATGCAGGTTGAGAAGGGGTCGTGGGGAAAGATGGGGTGCAAACAAGGATGTCAACTTTTCCCAAAATTATTCTGAGCCTGAAGGAAAACACCAGAGAAAATTATATCAAATTTTAGCATTGGTCTCATTAAATATGGCCACTTCGGACAGAAAACCAGCAGCTACTGTATATTACCATAAATATGGTTATGAACACAAAATAGTACCACATATTAGTATGTGCCAAAACATTAAAAGAACCAGGCACTGCAGTCGATGTTTTCCGCATAACCTTTATCATGTAATCTTACACAAATATGTGCCAGCTGTAGGGATGGTTCTGATTACCGGTTCCACTTTGAATTTGGTTCCAAGTTGGTAAAATACCATGATTATCTAAGCACTGTGGTCAACAAATCCCTTATAGAATCTTTCATTCATGATAAATCATATTTACACCATTTGTCCTCTGATGTCATGGTGTGATGTCAGAGTGGGAAGCTCAAAGGCTGGGATAACATAATGCTGCTGTGTGCCACGAAGCAATCTGAAAAACTGGTATAATTTCACCACCTCCAAATTGATCAACAAACTGACAAGATGATAGGAAGATCTGGATCATTGGGACATATTAGCATCCACACACTTCCAAGCTAACATTACTGTTATTGCACATCCAGTGTGTTTCCATTACAATAATCTAGCTACCCACGCTGAATTTCATGTTAGAGGAAGATGGCCACCGTGTGAGAAACAAATGCTGCTTTCCCTGGCAGCCAAAGGAGATAGGTCAGGACAGGGTTAATGATTGTGGATGCAGTGACATAATATGTGGTGAAAGCTCTACACCATTCAACTCATATCTCTGTGGTTCAGGTATATTCAGTGAATTAAAATAAGAATAATACGATTTCAGACGAAACTAATGAGCTAAAAAGATTTGATAAGGGATTCTGAAGTGGATTCTCTTTAGATAAGCTGTAGTAGAACCCTATCCCACTGTCTGTACACGCCAAGTTTAGCTCTATGCATTCAGAAATGAATCGTGAATCATTTTCTCCACAACAGAAGTGTACAGTGCCTGGAAAGAGGTGAGTGTGGCGCTCAGTCACAGCGAGTTGACAACTGTAGGCAAAGTAAATAACAAGCATGCGAAAGGGGGATGGAAATCAAACATGGAAAACACAATAGCAGATAATGCCCTGAGCAACAGGAGCGGGGCAGTGATTATAGGTCTGCTGGGGAAGAGGGAACATATTGTTATTGTCACTCCAGTGGAACAGCCAGCGCTGCAGCTCAGCAAGCAGAAACAGAAACTCCCCTCATTCCTGTGGGGGAGACGTGAATACATTGGGCTTGTCAAACTGCAAGGTCGGCTGTCCAGTGGTCTAAATGTTACCTGGCAACTTATATTTGATTCCTTTGACTTACTGTTCATATTTTAGCAAAAAGCCCTTGAACAACCTTGACCACTTCCATCACTAGCCTCGCGACCAACACTGAATACACTGTCAGGCGTAATCCACATGCTGTCCCCACTGGTTTCTCTTTGGCTTGCCCAGAACAGGGACAGGATTACTGCTGTCTGAACACAAATAAAACGTGGTTAAAGAGGCCACATCAGTTAGTGTTGGGGCGAAGCATCAGCAGGCCGGATCATGATGCAAAATTGGCTATCTGGTTCACGTCTTCAAGCACACTGACTCCTTTCAGTCGACCCTGACGAACAGCCCGATTTGTCGTCTCAGCCTGATGCTTGATCGTATCATGTGTCAGACAAAAGTAAAGCTTTGTGTTAACGTAATTTGCTTTGCCTTTCATAGTAACTTCACTTAGAAATTGATAAATCAATCTTTTCCATAAAATCCCATTGAGGCTTATCATTGTTAAGATGGTTTAAGGGCTGAAACAGGCCAACGTTCCAAATCTAGGGGGGCTTCATGGAGCTTTTTTGTTGGGAGCAAGAGGGCAAGCTCAGGATCTGCCATCAAATGGACTGAAATCTCACAGTAGATACACCCTGACCCTGGGCTTAAGCTCCGATCCTGCCTCCTGAGCTGGCAAAAACTAATTGAATAGTACATTTCAAGGACAGTCTGAGAGGTGCACCAGCCATCACAACCCAGAGATAACCAGGGATCCAGCATCATTCTCAGAGATTGAAAAAGCTAATAATAAATATTTATATCTGGAACTGAAAGAGACTGAGGCAAGTTTTTATAAAAAAGCAACAGATATGGTATCTTGTTAGACTTGAAATGGAAAGTGGACTCACTCATGCTTTCTACTTCGTCCCCGTCGATGGTGAGCTGCCTCTGTTGGTTTCGAAGTAGCCAAGCTCCCACTCGACCTGGACGAAACACACAAAGTTGACAAAGCAAATGGTTATTATTATAATAATCTGCTGCTGGTTGAGTCAAGCGTGACTTACTGTCTATGATCTGCTTTACCAACACTTTGTTTCATTTTTTTGGTTTGTATGCTGGTTTTCTTTTTTCTTTTTTGCATTTCCTAATCCATTTACTCGATGGATTACCATTTATGGGGCCCAGATAATGAATCATTATGACTTGTAACTCTTATCAGCTAAATTTTCCATATAATGCATATCTAAAACTTGAAAACTGAATATATCATGTACTAATATACTGACTCTTGGATAATATATTTCCATTTCTGTTCATTCCAAGATTACCTGAGAGCCACTGAGTCAACCACTATATTTGTAAAAAAAAAAAATCCCATCAAATCAATGTTTAAATTTCTCCCCATAATCCCCATCTGGTTTAGCTACACTTCGCTAAGTACTAGCAAACTATAAACAAGCATACATGTTATATCTGATGAAGGTCCTATTTGTAAGAAAAGTGGATTTTTGAGTCTCAGGTTGGTTGCACTGAAGGACTGAAGTTCATCTTGTTTTGACTGCGTAATCGAAATGTAAAATAAGAGTATAGCTTTGCTTTTTATGATGAACACACAAGATGCAGAGGTCAACATTTCTGATTTCCTTCAGTGTATGTTGCTTATTAGCAAACACCAGCATGCTAACATATTAAACCAAAATGGTGGGCACTGCTAAACAACAGTGTTTTAGCTTTGTCATTATGAGCTGGTTAGCATACTGAGATTAGCATTTTGCTCGAAGCTCAACTGTATCTATGTACAGCTTCACAGAGTGGCTAGCATGGCGTAGCGTCTTGTTACCTGTAGGAATGCTTTGTAGAGATTCCTTTTTATGTTTCTTTCTTGTTACTTATCACTGTTTCATCCTTTCAACTGATCTTTCAAAAGATGTTTGTCATTGTTAAGCTCCTTGTAACTTTGTTTGTAATAGTGATAAAATAATAAAAAATATCTACAGTATGAACAGATATTTGTTCACTGCTCACCACAAACAGTAAGTGGCAGCAGGTGAGACAGAGATCCTGATGAAAACATTAACATTCAACAGACAGCACCCATAAAGCCTGAGCAGCCTCTTGAGACTGACACATTTGACTAACCTTCATATTCAAACAGCTCTATATTCATTTCATATTACATGCTGAACCTTTCAAAATGGAACTTCTTCAAGCATTTCCAGTTTATTTGATTTCAAGTAGTTTAGGAAATATGAGATAAAAACACGAAGCATCATCACAGTCAAGCTGATGGGCCAGATCTGAAGATAGAAAAGGTTCCAAGTATCGTGTGAAAGTGTGTCCACACAGGATGTGTAAGTAAGGCCTTATGGAAACAAGGACTTATGCTGGCAGAGACAAAAGTGGCGTCACATGAAGCTAATTAAACATAATGACCTGTGAACGTTGACTGTCTATCAGCCATCTCAGCGACTGATATCATAAACCTGATCACAGTTCAACTGAAGTTTAGTGAGATCTCCAAACAGATGATGAATGAATCATCTTAAAATATTAGGAAATGTGTGAATTATTTATAGCAAGGATGAGTTCAGGAGGCTCACAGCCTGAGACATGAAGCTGCTCTGTAGTCTGGTGGTACAGCAGGCGTGGGTGTTGTCTGTGGTTTTACCGGCTATTACTGTACGTTTGCTGCCATAAAATTTTATCATTTTAATACATTTTGTAAAATCTATCGTATTCTACAAACAATGCATACTGTCCCTTTGCGCTTACTTGGTTTTAATCTCTCTTTTGCGCATTCCTGCACAGTGCCAATCATTCCCCAATTCAAAGAGCCAAATACCTCTCCATAAAATCATTAAACTAACACTACTCCTACTTTTGGAAAGATCAAGTGGATATGAAATGAACCAAAAGAGGATATTTTGCCAAAGTTGAAAAACCTGAGCTGACATGACACTGTCTTTTGAACTAAACCAGACAGAAGTTTAATGTCTCAAAAGTTGAGAGTGTGCACTTAACTTAAAAGCAATAACCTCCAGAAACCAGATTTACTGAAAAGGCTTCCTTGCTTGATATTTGGCTTTATCAGATCCATTTAAACGGCACAAAAAAGCACAATCACGTTCATTATTCCATTATAGTCAACGGAGTGGATTTCTTCCCTCAACACCTCCTCTGCTCAAATGTCACAGCTCGTCACCCGGCTTAGTCCCCATCTTCAGCCAGCCCCTTCCACCTCCAACTCCACCTCCGCCCTGCCCTAAGCTACTCTTGTCAGACAGATGTACTCGTCGCTCGGGCTGATAAGAGACACCGAGCTGCCGTTATTCCCTGCTGTATAATCAGGAAACTGTCACTCAGTGAGCTATCCCTGGACATGAATAAACAAACCGAGGCCGCAAGAAATGACAATTATAATGATCATTATCGTTGATTTACAGAGATGGCGGTGGGCAGGTTTCACTCCTCTGGTCAGCTGTGGTGCTCTTGGATTGTGTGGGTTTAACTGGCTAAAAACTGTCAAGTATGAACCAACCCTGACTTCTCATATTGGGTAAATGTGACAGGCTGTAACAGTTGCTAACAACTATCAGCTAATGGCTAACGAGCGCTCCACCTGCTGACTTTCGACGCAGGTTTATTGTTTACAATGTAGGTTCAGGGAGATATCAAGGTGTGTACCCAATTATTCTTTTGGATTTTAACCCTTCACATTCATCATAGGTCAGCCAGTGATTGTAGGTAGCTCTGACATGGTGCTGGGGAGACAGGGATAACTTGGGTTAAAAAACACTTTCACACTTCAAGTCTCAAGACCTGTCAAACTGGCTGGGGAAGCTCAATCCATCCCTAGATGCCAAAAGAATTCTTACTGTAATTGGGAACGCACAGCGAAACAAATTAGATTTGAACACATTGCCAAAATACTACTGACACCATGTAAAAACATTTCAATCTTTTCTCCCGGATGCCTACTGACTGACCTATGACGTGATAAACAGTATGAGAAATGCAATGTTCAGTAATAATGGTATAATATGAAAAAACACACAAAAAAATAATAGCTTGAATACAGAGTGATCTAGGGAATATGTCCAGTTTTGCCATTTTAACTGAATATGTTTTTTTTTTATTAACAGGATTATGTCATAGGTATATTCCTGCCAATGTACCAAATACTTTGTGGCTATCCATTAATGCAGCTGTGTAGCTAAGTTTGTTTCATGTGTGGCGAGTGGAACACTGAAAAAGACTTAACTAGAAGTTTAAACAATGATGTCCCCACCAACCATCTAAAAGTAGATGGGAAGTGCACCTATGTGTACCCTTGTACACACAAACAGTACACAAATATAGTAAGTATATGTACTAAGTAAATAGTATAGTATATAACAGCTTCATGGCTCATGGCTGCAGACATGTTGAGAAGAATCCACTTTTTAATCCCATAGGTTTAAAAATCTAATTCTCTCGACTCAGGGAGTTAATTCCTCCAGAAGCTCCAGGCTCTGCCCATAGCTGTCTCCTCCAGAACTCAGCAGGCTCTGCAGTTGACAGAGACGCTCATTAATCCACTATATCAGCATCCGTCCCTCCACTCTGGTCTGTTCCTAAAATTAAAATAATTTAAATGAGTGAGTCATACACAAATCCACCGACCTTAAAGTTGGCACGACGTCTCGGTTTCACCCGATCTGCCACAACCAAATTGACTGAGTTGCGTAAACTCAACATATTGGTTTGTCAACTTTTTCAGTGTTTCGTGGTGAGGAAACTTTGCACTATTTATGTCTGCAATATGTTGTCAGAGTTAAGCCTATTTCATGAAATTCTGTGATGTTACGCCGTGTTTTGTCTCCGCCGGAAATCCATTCATAGAAGTTGTTGGTTCACAATGTTTGCTACACTCCGCTACAAGTGTGAAGACCTCAATTAGAGCCAATGAAATGGCTAATCAGCTTTCCTCTGGGAGAAGAACAGAGTGAAACTCCAGGCCAATGGGATTGACAGGAAAGCCTTCATACTTGGTCTGTATAATCACTCCTGTTGGCAGATATGGCCTCCTGCCCCGCTGCCACTCGGCTGTGTGGCTCCAAACATTAAAAATGACAATGTTATCGGGCTTCTCTGGCGCTATTGTGTGGAGGGAGAACAGGGCTTAGGTTGCCTTTCTCGAGATAATGCAAGAAGAAAATTAACTCAGAGGAAGTAAAATGTCAACAAATGTAGTTATCAGGAAAGCTTGTGACAGAAACAGAAACTTTGGAGGCTTTGAAAATGGTATTATGTTCATTCAAAAACCTTGTTTACCTCATTATTTACTGTCTGAATCACATTTAGGTTATGGTGACTTGTTGCCATTTGCTACAGGATCAGATTTATCTGTTGCAGACAGTCACTCCTATGCACTGGTTCATATACACATACATACAGACCATTATTTGCTATGCAGTAATACAAAGCGCCATCAACAAATTGGAAAGAAAATGAGATTGCGGGGGATAAACAGCCAGCAGGAATGGGAAGTGGCATGTATATTAAAGGAATCCGTGGCCTCCCATCCGTGTCGCGTGGAGAATACGTTTATCAGACAAGCAGGACAAAATAAATAAAAATCTATTTACGCTGCCTACTTCAGCACGCCGACACAGTCCCGCCTCAGATCATGCATCACAGCACACTAACCACAGCTGCCTTCGCGACTTAACACATTTACACACCGAGACAAGAAGCCAGACGCTGTGTACATTTAAACAAGGTACGGAGCAGTTGTAGAGAAATCAACTGTGATAGAGAATAAAGTGGGATTATTCACCCAAAGGAATCGGATGTGGTGAATATTCATCCGTTTTCTACCTCTTTTTCCAGCTATGCTGTTCAGGGTCAGGGCATCACAGGTAACACTGAGCAAGAGGTCCATAAGAACCCTCTTCTACACATACTTGAAGGTACCACATTAAGCACCTTTTCATGTTCTTACTTTTATTTTGGGTGTCAACTAGAAAATGTTCACGCTTTAATGTTCAAAAGAACACAACTCATATTGTGCATTGCTGCAGCACCTCTAATCATCCTCTGTCTCAAAGCTCTGCTTAGCTCTGCTCTGATTGGCCAGGAGGGAGGAGATAATGACAAAACTGTCAGTTTTTTTTGGTGAGCAGATTTAACTCACTTTGTTAAAAAATAAATAAATAAAAGAAAAAAGAAAAAAAAATGCTTTCCTTTATTTTATGTGTACCGAAATGAATGGAAACAAGGGCGGCCTCGAGAGGAAAACCGATCTGAAAACTGATGTGAGCCTCTAGAAAACGATTGATTGTTAACAGGCTAAAACAAAATCAATCGGCCTTTTTAACAGAGTGGTGGCTCTGCCTTCTGAGATGGCATTAGAAACTTAAATCAGATTGGAAATTTAAGGATAGGTAACCAGCAACTGAGTCGACAGTGATGAAAAGAATCTTGAGCCTTTTCCTGGCGCTTGAGGCGACTTACAATCACAGCCCGGGAGGGAAAACAACTGCAAACAGCTGTCAGAGAACTCTTTCTGTGGCCTAATGCAGATGGATCGATCCCGAGGAGACGCAGACAGCGAGAGGGGGAAACGATAGCCTCGAACATGTGACGCAGACAGAAAAAGGGAAAAAAAACTTTCTCGAACACTGCCGGCAGCACTGTGCTTTTCCCACACACAAATTCCATTTTCTCCCCATGAAATGACATTTGGAGACGCGCCGAAATTGGACCCTGACAGACCGGGGTGTGACATATTGATAGGCCCTGGGAGAGGTGATGAGATGGTGGATGAGAGGGGACAGAGAAGAGAAACCTGAAAACACTGGAGGGAAGTGTGTGGCTGGATCATGGAGTCAGAGAGTCACGTCAGGTGAGAGGGAACGTCTCTTTCCACATTTTTAGATAGGACTCGCATTCTGTAATTTTCACTAAATCAAATAATAGAATCTACAGTTTAGTATCATAACAGAGCGTAAATGTAATTTAACTTTGACAAAAACGTGACATTTTGACTGTGAACAAGACTATCACAAAATGAAGACATTTCAGGAAAGTTTGCTCACTTCATCGAGATAATTGCGTGACCTTTTCAGCCCGGAAGGTGCAAACAGAAAGCTTATTAACCTGCACCTCTTTAGAAGTTTCCATTTTTTAATTCACTTCACTTTTTTTTTCGCAGGCTCCTGGAGCGGCATGGAAATGTGACATTTGCAGCAGATTACAAGAAGAATCATAACAGAATCTGCCTAATGTAACTGCAAAACCATTATATTCAATCACACAAGGAAGTAAATAAGACGACAGCGGGAGACACACTAGGACGCACAGCCGGGAATTAGGTTCATCAAAAGTACTGGTGGAAGAACTTTATGTCTTGTTTACGACGTGGATAAACGAGGAAATAGTAGGATCGATAGGTAAAGGCCAACACACACCTGTGCGACACATGTCAAGACAACCACACACACTGTTTTCTACCTGAACCCACACACTGAATGTTTCTAATGTGTACCACTGAGTCAGGATTCCCCACTGTGCTATTAACCAACACGGATGTGCTCACATTCACATTTCATCCCATGCACTCTCCAGAAAGGCACTTCTGGGCTGAAGTGGGCTACTGACCATTAACGGGACAGTTTACTCCAAAATCAGAAACACATTCTTTCCAGAGGTCATGACCCGGTTACTCAAGATAATCCGCAGACCACAGATCACTGTGCGGAAGGAAGTGGGCAATTACTCATGGAGGAGAGGCTTGTTATCTAAGATAGCTAACATCGCAGCTCCGCTGAGGAGGATGCCATGTTTAAATTCTGCACCATCACAAGCACGAGCCCGTTATCCATGAGTATCAGCACACTTCCTACTGCATGACGCGGTGGACAAATAGCTCCCACGCGAAACTGTCTGTGGACGACCTTTAATAACGGGCTCATGATTTCTGTAAAGAGACATTACTGTTGACTTTATTCAGATGTATTTTTGTTGGTGCTTTGTGTGCCATCTAGTTCGGTTATACTGGAGAGATGGCCAACATGTCTACAGCTGATACCACCCAAACTCTGCAACCCACAGCGTAGGAACCACCAGCATCTTTTATTCAAAGACTGGTAACGTTGAACTAGGCCTAGATAGCATACAGCATAGCATAGCATGGCTAAGCACAATACTTTTTATGTAATGCACATGTGTTCAATCTATGCGTTTGTTCACTGTTTTGGAGTTACTGTGATCTCAGGTCAGGTTATTGGTAGTTTGCTTTCCTGGGCGGCTGATATGACATTAGTTGAATTATGCTACACACACACACACTCAAGGTATTTGCATGCAACTAACCATCTTGTCTAACCTGGCATCACATCACACACTCTTTCAGCCTGGAGCATATAATTAATAATTATCCTGGATAATTATCAACTATAATTAATATAATTTTAATTTCCCAAAGCATATGGCAGTTATAAAATAATTCAAAAATGTCAATGACAGTTGTCAGGATGTGAACCAATGATCTGTTGATCTCTAAATCGAGACTCACCGGTCTAGTAACAGCAGAGCTGTCAGTGCCGAAATACACATTTAAATTGAATCTAATGGTGACCTTGAATTGTAGGTTTGGAGCACTGTGACACTGACCCAAATGAGTCAGTTCAGACAGGAGAGCGACAGACAGAGGAACACTGGGGGACCTGGTGGAGCTGTGAGTGTGCGTGAGGGATAACGACTGTGTCTCTCTATATTAGCTCCACAGTATTAAAACTGCCCTCTAATTGAGCTGTGTTGCTCCAGCAGGAAAATAAATTCCTCACTGCCTCCCAAGGACACTGGCAGGACTCAGCCATCTTTCTAACATTTTCCCAGGCCTCTGTGAAATCTTTATGACGGCTTTAATTTGCTGTGTGGCCCTGGCAGGAGCTGGAGGGGCCGGGGCGAATGCTGTATCAATTCCACACGCTAATGTGACTCACTTAACCAACAGGACTTCCACACAGCCCACCACACAACCACCCCCCCCTCAAGCTCAGAGACATTCTTGCTGCTGACAGCAAACTATTCCAACCACCGTAGTGCCCTCTCCACTGGGGGCCAAGGAGAAGTGCCAGCCTTCCTGAAGGTACAGTAATTAAGTGGATTATCTACTTCCATGCTGCAGAGCAGACACACACAGAGGAAGCTTTCGTAGTGAATTGTAAATGAAGCCTCAGGGGCCAATGCCGATTTTTGCAGCTTAAGATCATCCGAGGTCACATGGAATCACCTGGAAGTGAGCACCAAACTCCTTAAAGATGTTACATGTAAAGCTGGGATAGCTGTTAGTCCTCCTCCTCCTCCTCCTCCTCCTCCTCTGTTTGCCAACAGACATGTGTGTCATTGTCCTCTCTGATCTTGAAGTCAACATTAATTAGACTGCTCTCCTACCCCGGCCTCATGATATTTTGGAACCATAACGTGACTTATTCTAGGTGTCTTTCATCATTTCGAGCTTTGTGAGTGACAGGACATTTGGTCAGATAGCACAGTGAGAAGACAGGTCCTGTACTGTAGAGTGATTAATGTGTCTGAATGTGTTGCCACTTTCTTTTTCTCTAGGTTCAGTTTTTCTATTTGGGGTTGGGGTTAGCTTTAGGGACAAGAAACCCCTTGGTTAAGTTTAAGAAAAATTCATGTTAAGGTTTAAAATACCTGGTTTTGTGGCTCCATGAAATTGTCCCATGCTAAACAATACTAGCATGTCTGACAAATTTGAACATATCTGCAGTTTGCAAAAAAGTGAAATGCCAACATTGTATTCTACAGACTGGGTTTGTGGAAAAGAGACATATTTATTCTCCTAGGTACTATTTCCTGTGAGGTCAAGACTCTGAATGAAGTTATTTTAATTAAGGGATGGTAATAATCTTCATGTTGCTGCTCTACACAGAAACTAGGATTTCAATCTTGTCAGCACATAGAAACCTTTTCACAGCTTGTCACCAGTTTAGTTGACCTTATACATCATATTACAATACTTCTAACAACATCTTATAATTGTTATGAAGCATCCTGAATATTTAGGAATTTGATTTTGAATGTATTATAGACACTGGGCTGATAAAGAGTTATGATTATTGTTTGTGATGAATATCCCTGAGTGCGTATAACTATGATTATACAGTGCTGTAGTTGCATTACAGTCCATTTTAAGCATCATTACAGGCATGGCCTGCACAGACACACCCTTTAACTTCAACTTACTGTCAACATGTTGCTCTGCTCTGGAATCTACACTTTAACTTCGTACAATATTCCTGCAGCTGTGAATGCTTATATACTGCAGTGAAATATTCTCCCATCAGCCTCAGTACTCTCTGCTATCTTTGTGCAACTTTGCCAGTTTCTTCTCCCTCCACCCCACTGTTCCCCATGGCACATACTCTCAGTTTCATTTAACGCTAACACAGGTAGCCCGGGCCTCCTGGGCCTGAAAATTGCTGCTGACTACATGCTTGTGAATGTTCTGCTTGCGGTGGCCACCTTGGGCATGCAGATAGGCATGCCAAGGAACCAGCGGAGCAGGAATGTTTTACCACGAGACTACATCTCATTACAGTGGGAATTTTAATTCTCTGCTTTACTAATTACTAAATGGAAAATATAAGGTTTGGACCTTAATGTTCAAGAGTTCCTGTTCAATTGAGAAGTCTGTGAGCTATAAGGTAGATTTCTCTGGTAGTCCAATGAGTTCTATTTACAGAATGAACAATTAAATCATATAAAGGTCCTGAAATAAGTGTTAGGTAACAGGTCATAATGTTATGCTTTTCAAATGCTGATTAAGACTATATAAGCATCCATAATAGCATAATTAAAAACATTCAGTGAATTTAATTAAGCATTACCTACTGTATTATGACATTGTTATACGTCACCATTATTTTTTGTTGCATTATTAACATTTTTACATACTTTATTAATCATTTAATAGCAGTTTGCTATGCTCTTAAGATTTTTGCTGCTATCAGATCCAAATAAGCAACAATGCCTTGTTACCATTAAGGCCCTAACCAGACCTAACCTTGCAGTCAGAGCTGTGGATGTAAATGTAGGAAACATCCAAAATAAAGAAATGACGAGCTTTTGTAGCGCTTTAACTTTTCACTTCAGACAAGCCACTGCCATAAACCACAAGGGGCTGCTGGTCAGTTAATAATAAACATCAGTTGCTGACAGTGTCTGAAAAAGTGTGCATGTAACAACAGGAGGGGAGCTCAGAGATTACTTTTCAACTGTTGGATTTAAAAAGTGGATTTATCTTCACTCCTGTTTATCGGCACGACTGCAGCAGTGATCCGTGGAGGTGACCTCCATTTGTCCGGTGTTTCTGTTCTGTAATGTTGACTGCCGACTGGAGCTGGAGGGGAAATGTACTTTACTTTATGAACGTATATGTGAAGAGAGGACACGGGAGGAAGAAGAGAGACAACCAGAGTCTCCGCTGAGTGCTGAGCTCAGTCAGAGGCGAGTCGTTGCTCGCTAGTTTACAGCTAATGTTCAATAAATGCGACATAAATATAAACAAATGATCCTGCAGTCAAGCTTGCTTTCTGGTGCTGAACACGCCATTAAACAATCCCTACTGCTAATGTTAATCTATCCCTAAATTTATAGCAACAGGCGACTAATTCACATTAAATTCTGGACCGTTTTACAAACTTTAACCAAACTGCTTTTGATTCAGAAACCTAACCACAGACTAAAAGGAAACCCTGAATTCTGGTGTGACGGTCTTAACCACGCCATGCCCCACATCCACCTCAACCACTTTCCTGCGACATCAGCTCGCTTAAAAAATGTATTGTGTCATTCAGTTCAGAGAAATGTGGTGCAGGCAAGACAGATAGTAAAGACGAGAATCAGGAAAAACGTTCAAATCCGTGTCCGTGTACACAAATTCTGTCTATTATATTTCATTTTAATTTCAGGAACTGTTTCTATGCTGGAAATTCACGACCCATCAGCCATGCCGTCCAAGTTAATTTCCCAGAATATTGGAGCGTCCCTAAACAACACTGTGGCATCAACTTCTACATGTCGTGAGTTGAGGGTATGAGATGGCAGCTTTGGAAGGTTCAGAGAAGACTGAATCACAAGTGAAATGTGACATCAGTGACATATTTAAAATGTTGAACTGTGATGGCCTTCATGCCAGTGTGACAGTTGACCAGGCGATCTGAGGTGACAGGCTTTGACTTTACTCCAGCTGAGTCCTTTTCATGACTATTTTTTATTTTTCATAAGGTCCCAAAAGGTGGTCGTGAGAGATTCCAGGCTACCCCTCGCTCTCGCTGACCCTCCTCCACCCCATTTTCTCTGCATCACTGGTCCCGCCGCACACAACAGATGGCTATCGCTGTTCTCGTCACCCCAGTCGAGGCCGGGCCAGGTCCTCTGCTATCTACCAGAGAGAAAGCGGGGAAGGGCAGGGAAGCTCAGGGCTGATGTTGAATTTCACACCCCACGGCCTCGGGATTAGTAAACCTGGAGCTGAAGGACACAGGTGGAGGTGGAGGGTGGATGGTTGGTGCTGTCTACTGATGCCTAACAAACAGGGTATGTCTCTGCACACTGCAAACTTACTGCTTATGCTCTCAGCTGTGATTAACTGTGACAGGTAGCACATTAATGAACATGCCATTTATTTTGTAGTCCAGTGATAGTCGCTTTCCTGTTGTTGTGGATGCAGGGTGTGAAGTGCTTAGTCATCACTGATTTATGGACCAACGATGTTGATGCCATCCGATCCAAAGATACGCCACAGATCTAAATTTAAAGACCTTCATGTGACTAAATCTCTGCTGCAGTGCTTTTCTTGTGACTTGCAGTGTTTTGAAGGGAGTTTTCGCTGCAGGTTTTCGCATAAATCCTCTGAATCCAGACAGAACTGATTTCTCTGCTCAGCATACTGATTTAAAAAAAAAAAACACAGCTTTCACTACCTCTGCCGTACTGCTGGAGAGGCCCGTGCTACAGTTGTTTGTCTATGAGGAGAAGATGGTATAAGAGTGACTGGACACAGAGACACAGAGACAATGCACACCTAAAGAACTTAAACAGACGTTCAAAAAGTGTAATATAAATGTCTAAATGGGCTCCGAGCAAATATTACTAAAATCTTGTAATTCCTAGGGTTACATCCAAAAATCCAAGGTAGCTCCAAAAATATAGGGGGCAGTACAGCGCCAGAGTGGCAACACTATCATGCACACTTTACTTGTTATCTTGTATATTCAAATCCATGCACAAACCAGATTTTTGTTCACCAATTTGTTCGACGTCAGTATAGAGAGGGTTCTAACTCGGCTCTGGAGGTTAGGCCTGAAGGGGGAGGATGTGGGATCTTTTCTTTTGGATTGTTTTAATAATGTAGCTTGCTTTTGCTAGTTTCTGTGATTTCACCAACCAACAGCCTCAAGTTGAGAATCTAAAGACGTCTTCCATCACTGCGATGTGTAGTCACTAGTAGTCTCTTCAGCAGTGGACAGCTGGAATCCAGTCACTGAAGCGGCCTTCGTGTAACCAGTTAATTTACCAGTTATGTGAGGAAACTGGTTCACGGTATTTGCTGTTCACTGCTCTTCAATTTCACTGTTGTTGCAATTAATTGATTTCCTTTTGATGCGGAAGATCTGACACCTGACAGGAGAATGTTACGTGGGCAAACACGTTCATCTTTATTAGCCTCAGATTGGAGGTTCTGTCACGGCTCATCTGATGTAAGCTGATAACACGAGTGTATTTTAAATACAGATCTGTCCTATAATGTGCCTTAAATTAAAAGTCAATATTAGCAAAGCAATGACAGTGGGTCCAGTGGTTAGAGGAAGGTTGTGTGTGTGTGTGTGTGTGTGTGTGTGTGTGTGTGTGTGTGTGTGGGTTAGGAGCCCCCAGCGGAGCTCACAACCCTGAGACTTTGGGTTTCAGAGGAGAGTCGGGGTTATCAGCAGAGCTTCAGGCCAAACCCCGGCTGCAGGCGGGAGGGAGGAGGAGTTGGGGCGGTGGGGAAGGAGGAGGGTAAGGGGAGGTAGGGGGCTGTATCAACTCCTCCACATCACAGAGCGGCGGCTGTTTGCCAGACAGAGATCTGCGGCTGCGGTTTTGGGCCGACAGACACATCCCTTAGCGGCGGCGTGCCGTACACGCCTCACAGAGCACATCGGCTTATACCTCGTCTGAAATTCACTTTTGCTCCCAGTAGATTAAACTCACACTTCAGTTCATCTCACAACACCCCGCTTAGCAGGGACACGGAAATGATGGGCTTCTTACTCGCCCTGCATGCAAAGTATGTACAACAGCTCCATTTTCTTACACATTAATACTGTTTACCACACTCTCCATGAATAACTGTTAGGCTAAATTGAATATTCCCGAGTGGGATAAAAAGGATGAAACATCGCAGTGCACCTGCTGCTTCGGCTTCTCGCGGCGATCGCTAAAATATGAATAAATGAGAGGATTAGGCGCACTTGAGTTTTGCGGCTAGTGAAAATATTAGCAGACGTCTGCAATCATGAAGAGAGCCAATGAAGCAGGGTGGAACAGAAATGACTTGAGCTGGAGAGCTGGTGTGTGCGCCTCGGGACAGAGCTTATGAGCGAACACAGGCCCAGGCAGGGAAGCTACGACAACGGCTCAATACTACATGTCTGACATTTGCGACGTCAGGATGGAAATGTTCCTGCAAAGTGCATCAAAGCCAAGTTCTTATGAGGTGAATCATTTGACTAATGTCTGCCACAGTGTGATGATGTGAATGCTGTGAGGAGTTTGCAGGCTTTCTGTCGGGATCCGCAGACTCTGTAATCAGTGTTGATTCATTCAGAGAGGAGTCATAAAATCACACTTGAGAAAAGAGTGATATATTGTTTTTCTGACTGTCTTCAAATGAAAACACCATTCAAAAGGTTTTGTTTGTATTTGCGCGAGTTCACCTTCTGAGTAGCCACCCTTCTACCTTCAAATGCTGCTCTAATCACCACTCCCTCCCTCAAAGCATGCTTATTTACTTATGGATATTTATAATTCTGACTTTGTACTGTTCATTTATTAATATTATCTTTCTCAGTTTGAATATCTTTGACAAAACTATAAAGGCTCTGATTTGCTTCTAATCTACAAAGTAATTAGTAGCTAGTAAAGTTGTCAAATAAATATAAGTAAAAAGTATGATATTTATCTCCAAACTGTAGTGGAGTGAAAGTACAGTACGTGAATAAATGTACCTAGCTACACCTGATTCCACTGACCCGTGCAGAACACATGTTTAACACTACAGGAGACACAGATCCACATGGAGCTGACAGCCAGTCCTTTTATTAGTTTTATTATCCTGTACTTGTGATACAGATATGGGTCAGAACAAGTAACAACTTTCATCACAGCACAGAAACAGATTTGGACTCGAGGATGGGGCTGTGAGCAAATGTTGCACTACAGTTCATGACTTTCTACCAGTATTGATAGAAGCAAGTCAGGGTGGCTCTAAAGAATAGAGTAAAGAGTAAATAAGTAATAAGACCCACGGTCCTCATCAGGTGCTTACTAACAATCATAATAGTATATGTGTTTAAAATAGCATCATAAACATGTTTATTGTTAAACTATAAGAGACATTTGAGTTTAACTAACTCACCTATAATGACAACATTAACCTTTACTTTGCTTTTTTGTTGCTTTATTAAGATGAATAAATACTCTGTTATGGTCACACTGGCAGTTAATTATACAGCTGCTGGATCTGAAGTGAGTACTATGTTAATAAATCCCTTATTATGCACTCTAGATTGAAGAAAAATACTAAGAGACCAACAAAACTTATGACAAAGAGCCGATCCATCACCCAGAGAACTGGGCACAATAAGAGGTCATTCTAAAATATGTAGTTTTACCTTGAAAGACATTAATAAGGTTCTGACTATAGCTTTAAAGTAGTAGAAGTAACACGTTGAATGGATCTATTCACATAGAGACTTGTTCCCCACTGAGCATGTGCGGGATGCTCAGGACTGACACGTACAGCAGCTTGTCCTGCTACCTGCCATTATCCGCAAATGTAGTCACGCCGTCTTCAGTGCACCTGTGAACCTGCCATGTGAGGTTCATAGTTCAGCATCTAATGAAACGTCCTTTTCAAGATAAAACCGCACATTTTAGAGCGTCCTCCTATTGTGACCTGTGCACTAAGCATGCTGTTCACACCTGTCAGGTGGATGGATTACGTTGAAAAGGGAGAGGTTCTCACTAAATCTGATGGAAATAATAATCTTGCATGCATAAAAAACAGTCTTGAATCGTTTACTTCAACTTGGGAAAAGTGTGAAAAACCAGTGGAGCATGTACGTTTGTGTTAAATGTAAATGAGATAGTTTGTGTCCCGCTGTTGCTCTTGTCCTTTAAAAGAGACGCGTAACCGTTTTTAAATCTGATTTAAATGAAGAAGACTGTATGCAGTCGACCTTTAGTATGAAAGAACTAGCTCAAAGAAATTAATCAACAAAAAGTTTTTATATGACATATCATAACATGGACAGCTGTTATCATATTTCATCACATTTTCACCTTTACTGAGACATTACACTTAAATCACTTATTTTTTTGTTTCAGTGTCAAATATTATTCTTTGAATAATCAAGACATGTTATAGTATGACAAAAATATTGATTATATATTAACAGTAGGGGTGTGCCAAAATATCGATACTACGATATATCGCGATTTTGTCTTGAGGTACGTTATTGATACACTGGTGCTAAATATCGATATTAAAAAACGTAAAAAAAAAAATAATAAAAATGTTTTTTTTTTGGCCCACCACCACCCCTCTTCGGAGGACAGCTTTATCTTTATTCAAACATAGGTATACAACCAAATAAAATTTTAAAAATGGTTTAAGTAGCTCTGAAACCCACACATATAGATATTTAATGATAGTTGTAGTCAGTGTGTGTGTTAAGAACAGTCACTGTGCAATATACTCTTTGTTTACTTGGCTGTCATTCATGTGAAATTGATTGACAATGTTTTGTAATTCCTGTGAAATGGATTCAGTGCAGTCAATAAATTCTGAATTTCTTCAGTGACACAGATATCGTGATGTATCGTGGATGAAATTTCTTGCAATATATCGATTATCGCAGAATCGCTGTATCGTGATATTATCGTTATCGTGGGCAAAATATCGTGATAGTATCGTATCGCGAGGTACCTGGTGATACCCAGCCCTACTTAACAGTGTATTATATTTTATGTCATATAGTTAAAAAAGCAATAAAAAACATTTTAAGTCCAGTCGACTGAGTTTTGATGTAGAAATGTTATTCACCACCTAAATCCAGCATCAATTACCTCTGAAACATATCCATTAAAGTTGATGTCTATGGAACGACCATGAAAAAAGGTAACACTTTATATATTTATATATAAATAAGTGGCAAATTAATAGTTAATTAAACTTTAATTAGTAGTTATTTCATTGTTATAAACCTTTTTTAAGCTACTCTGACAGTTTAAAATCATAAATTGCAGCTTCACAATAGAGAATTGCTTAATAAATGGTTTATATATCTATCAACTTAAGTTCACTTAACTATACATTAAGCATGTATTAATGATGATTATCATAAAGTGTTACCGAAAAAGGACAAAACCACAGAGGAGAGACGAGATCAGTTAAAAGTGAAATGTCAGATACCTCAGTATTACTTCAGTTTTCTCTCCAGCACATTAATGTAGAGCAAAGAGTCATCACAACATGAACAACACAAGCAACTCTGAAACTGACCGATCAGTTTCAAAGAGGAGCCCTCAGGGATTCATCTGACCTTCTGTGATGACAATCAAACAGAACTAACACAATCGCCCCAATGGCAGCACAGTTCTGAAGTCACTCTCGTCTCCTGACACTCAAACAGACAGACAGACAGACAGCCTGACAGACAGACAGACAGACAGCAGAGCAGAGCAGCAGGTACAGTGCAGAGGAATACCTTTGCGCTCGCAGCGTTTCTTCCTCCTCCTCTTGAACCTGCGGCGGATCAGGCAGTAGTAGGCTGCCGTGGTGGGAGAACTGTCCACCAGTAAAGCCATAGCTCAGCCTCACAGACGCTCGCTGATCTGTCCCTTCAGCTGCCCTGCGGGCTCTGATGTGTTCCTGATGCTCAGTGCAGACAGAGTGCGCCTATACAACTTTGGACAAGGGGGGGGGGGCAGCCAGTCTACCATGAAGCAGGCACAGAGCTGTTGGCACAATGACTCGCTGTGGTAAATGGCTGTCAGATAAATGGGCTGGGATGTCTACTGGTCTCCTGCTCCTCCCTCCTCTGTCTGTCTCTGGCTTCTCTCTCCTCCTCTCTCTCCACCCATTCTCAAATCCACACTCTGGGCTATGATGAACTTGGCAAGCACTCTTGAAAAATAATTGTCCTTTTTGAATATGGATCTGACACTGCATGAGACCAGTGTTTAGAGTGGCTGTCAATGTGCTATCATTGGGAAGGACAGCGTGAACACTGAAGGAAGCACTGTTCAGCAACAGAAGCTACTTCAATACAGTCTGATATGTTTTGTCAAAGTGTTCATCGGAAATCAAACGTGTGATTGCTTTGTGATCATAGGGACCTGCTTTAGTTAAAAAATGCATTCAATTAGGAATGTCATGGTGTGCGTACACAAAAGGCTCTGGGGAAAAAGGGAATGCAAAAGACATTAGATTGGCTGAAAAAATAAAACAAGAGAGTATATTTTAGAATGTCTAAATTCAAGATTTATGGAATCAGATTTTTCATCAGGATCCAACTAAATACTAAAACCTAATTTTTCATCAATACCCACACATTTCTTACTGAGAAATTCACAAAAATGTGGAAATACACCCTATCTCACAATGTTAAAGAAAGTGAGAAAAATTATTGGATGCGTCCCTTCATCAGAATCTGCCCCAAAAGTTAATGAGGTCTATTCTGGAACGAGACCCATCCTCCATCCAAGTTAATCAACCAACCAACATAACCAACAAACATATCAACCAACCAACCAACCAACAAACATATCAACCAACCAACAAACATATCAACCAACCAACCAACCAACCAACAAACATATCAACCAACCAACAAACATATCAACCAACCAACCAACCAACCAACCAACAAACATATCAACCAACCAACAAACATATCAACCAACCAACCAACCAACCAACATATCAACCAACCAACAAACATATCAACCAACCAACCAACCAACCAACATATCAACCAACCAACAAACATATCAACCAACCAACCAACCAACACCAACCAGCCAAACCACAAACCAAAAAAACGACAAACCAACCAACCAAGCAGCCATCCATTCAACAAAACAACTAATCAACCAACCAGACACAGGTGGTAACATAACCTCCTTGACGAAGGTAATGAACCTAGCTTAGCTTGTGTTGGCCAATCAAATACAGACAATGGGACACTGCTGGTAAGAACTTGGTAACATTAAAGGTGTAATGCTACTGTGTTAACAGAGATTGTCCAGGTGAAGGATAAAATGACTGTGGAAAAGTTTGAAGAGTCATAAAATCCCATCTTGACCATATAGGACAACAGTATGAGCAGCTTATTACGACCCATCTTTAAGTTTCTTGTTAAGTTGCGACCTCTAGTGGTTGTTGCAATTATCATAACAGCAAAGGAAGAAGTCAGCTGACATAGTATAAGGAGTGAAAGGGTCTCGATAGGGAGGAGGATGGGGTGGACAGATGGGTCAGACACAGAACTTTCACCGAGAAGATGTTCATGTCCCGTATGAAAACAGAAGCCAACAAGGAGTTCTTTTAAATGACGTGATGCAGTTAGCGTACATCAGGTATATAATGTAGCTAATGGGTCTATTTGGGAGTCTGAGGCAATCAACCTATTCAGTTGTTTCCACATTAGCTGCCAGCTAATGTGGCTTTAAAACTGCTGTTTTTCAGTGTAAATGGATGTTACTACATTGCTTACTTCAACAGTAAAGTTAGCAAGAAAAAATCACAGAATATGAAGTGATGATACAACATCTCCAAAGGAGGATAATTTTACTCTGTGTACTGGTGTACGTTAGCAGATTTGAGGCAATTTCAACAATTCATCTAGGTAACAACATGTCGATGAAGGTTCTCAGTCGTCCAGGTCATGGAAAAGGTGCTGTATCACAGGCAACCGGACGTGTTTCAGATTCTTAAAGACGTTTCACCTCTCATCCAAGAGGCTTCTTCAGTTCTAACTTACTGGAGGGGAGTTGCAGGCTTTTAATCTCTGTGTGGGAGTGTCTTCACAGAGTCATCTTCTTAAATGTGTGCTGCACAGTCCAAGAAGGGCAGACTGCCTCCACTGAGTGGCGTTATGGGAAATGCAGGATGGAGCTTTATCCATACAGTGGCGTCAAAGTCAGAATGTCTTCGTCTTTATGTAATCAGCTGTTCAGACAAGTTTGAAAGCAAAGTGTGAAGTGATGCTGCGACAGCCGGAAAGTCAACACTGCCCCCTTGTGGGCCCCCTTGTACAGTGACTGTAACATCAGAGCTGAGCAGACACTCGCAGCGCCTTCCCTTCATTAGCCAAGTATTATGATGATGATGATTATTAGTGGAGAAATTAAGATTAAACTTTAATGATCCCCTTGGGGAGACAGGCAGAGGCACAGGTGGAACTAATGATATTAATAACGGCTGTGTTCTCCTTCAGGTGTTCCAGTTCAGGACCCCTGGTGTCGTGCCGAACAGAGACATCATTTATGTTATTAGTCACACCTGTGCTTTTTCCCTCCACGACAGGAGGGCAAGATCTGCACTGAGACACACAGACTGGCTCCTAAAAGTCCAACAGACAGGCTTAAATATATAGAAGCTAACTGGCAGGAGATATACAAGACCCTGCAAGGTACACATATAGCACACAGCAGTTAATATCGTCATATCAATAAGAGATTTTGATGCAGAAATGTGAGATATTTTATCTTTAAAGAGGTGTTTTATCAATTTTACATGCAAACGTCCCTTAGTAGTCACGAGGAGTACATCTGGCCTGCAGACACAGTTGTATGAAGTCTTCGGTGTCTCTAGAGGAGTGTCGTCAAGTAAGAGGAGAGACATCCTGAGCTCCAAATGTGTTTGAAGGCACTGATGGAATGTAACTAGGTACCTGTACATGCACAGTTACCTATAATCTGTCATCAGTAACGTAATCCAAGTATCACAATATTGAAGCAATTTAACTTGATTACTTTCAGTTACTTCTGGATGATCTCAATAACAAACAAATAAAGTCAGGAGAAAATAAGTGTCACTACGATTACTTTGATTTAATCTTGTCTGTGAGAAGACACACTTGTATCTGGTTTCACTAAAGCCAACAGTGATTTACCCTAATAACCCTAACCCAGTTATTCATTTCAAAATTGTAATCTCTTAGTAACGTAGTATGTATAAGTATGTATTCCGCTACTCCAGAACCCTGCAAAGTACATATACTCAAGCATTGTATTCAAGTGCAATTTTGAGGTATTTGTACTTGATGATTTCCATTTTCTGTTACTCTATACTTGCACCCCACTACATTATGGGGGTAAATGTTGCGCTTTTTACTCCACTACATTTTTTTGATTATTTAACTTTTACTAGTTAACTTGCAGAATGCACGCTACATCAGAGCCGAGGTAGTGCTTTATCAAACTCATTTATCTCGACTGCAATCAGATTAAAAAACAACACTGCTTTTTTTTAAATAAATAAATAGTGTTTTTTTTTTGGTTTTTTTTTCTTTTTTCTTTGTATGTCACTTGTAAAAGATGTTTGTTTGCTTCTTGTGTCCTCGTGATCTGTATTTACTGTTTTAATGTAATAAAAAAGAGGGAAAAAAAAAGGAAAAAAAAAAAACAAAAAAAAAAAAACAACACTGCTTCCAATAATCAGAAAAAAGCTGAATATCATAGGTGATGATCGGTCGACCCACAGTAAACGGTATATTGATATCTGTAAATATATCTATAATTTACTTCTATTTGTGCTTTTGATACTTGTGTACATTTAATATCAGATACTTGAAGACTTAAAACACTCTTTTGACCCTTTATGTTTATGTGACTACTACTAATTTGCTTTAGTGCCTCTTCAGCATTCCATGTAAACGCAGACAGACAGTAGAAACAGACAGGCAGAGCCAACCTACCTGCTTTATGTCTTCTTTAGAGGCTGGCAGGGCTTCACTACTGCTGCGCTCTGAAATAAAGGAAACCGTCATGTCATTTTAGGATTAAACAGCAGTTCACATACTCCGTATTATTAATAAAGGATTATAGAAGGCAAGATGTAGAGGTGAGGATGAGGTCGGAATGTGCATCAGCGCTCAAGTTTTGACGTAGAAGCTGAGGTGGCAGTGAGCGGCCTGCAGGGGGAGCTGCTGTACTTTACATCTCCACACTGAAGGAGCAGATTGGAGCGTATATCATCTCGCTCTTCCCACACTGCTCCCTCTCCTCCCACTCCTCTGCGCATCTTGGCATTCATCACAGCTGAAGGAGCTTGTTAGCGGAAAAAGGAGCACATTCAAATGATTCGACGTGGAGGGAAAAAGAAGAAGCGGCGCGGCGAGGGCCGATGAGACGGAGACAGCCGCAGAGGTCGAGTTCAAAGATTACAATTGGCTGATGCTCAGAGGAAGTCTCACAGCTCGGGGAAACCTTCAGGGTGTCACCACATTTTATTCAATTAGTTCAGTTTAATCACGCAGAAGAAAAGACTTTTTGATGTCTAATTTAATTTTTAAATACTGTCTTTCAAGTTCAGACCGATCACTGACGTGAACAAATCAAACAGGAGAGGAAGCCTCGCAGGGTGGGGACGCTGGGGACCTTCCCCGACCAGGTCCTCAGGGTGCCGCTGGCTTTGGCGGCTCCTGTTTTAGAGCTTTCCGAAACCCAGCATTGACTTGTTTGACTTGTTGTATCAATGACTGACTGAGATTTTAGTCACAAAATCAACCTCACAAAAAAAAAAAAAAAAACCTGATTCTGTAGAAGTCTTCGGTATGGCCTACATGGGACTACATCTCCCAGTTAGCTGGAGCGTGAGTCACTTAAGATGACAGAATGAGGATCACGACCTAAGTGTGTGTGGGTCTGTGCGCCTCATAGAGCAAGCAGAGACGGGATGAATGAACTTTCCCATCCGTCCCCTCTGTCCTCACACACTTACACAATCTATTCGTTTCTCTCTCTGGTGTGTCTTTCCCATTCGGTCGTTCTCCTCTCCATCTTCTCTGGGAATGACACACCACCAGCAGTGTCATTAAATCATTTTCACTCCTGATAGAGATGCCTGGTCACCAAAGTGAGACAGCCACCTAAAAGCTGGGCTCATTAGCAGTTTTGAATCCTTGGATTTAGGTAATTAAAGCTCGTGTGAGGAAGACTTTGACGTGTCTCTGCTTAAGCATCAAAAGACACAGTGGACCAAATCTGTCTCTGGGATTCTGCCTGTTGGAGTTATTTGTCTGTTTTTAGTTTTGATTTCAACGAGTCATATGTTTTGTTTGATTATTCCAGATGTAGATTATAGCCCCATAACATTTTCTTTTGCTAGTTATTTGTTAAATCTATTGATTTCCTTCTTTGTCACATTCAGTTTTGTCCAGTTAATATTTAGTTTAGTTTATTTTTTTTTATGCAGGAATTTGGGGGAACACTGTGAGCACCCGGGGTCATATAGGCAGAAGTTTGTGTTTAGGACCATGATGCACCTGGGTGAGCCTTGGTTATTTTTTTTAAATACTAGTTGTTAAATACGGGTCACAACTCTCGTTAATGGGAGGTTATAGCAACCTTCTTTTTTTTTTTTTCCTTCCAACAATGATTCTAAATGAGCTTTTTTAATGATGAAGCTCAGCCGCCTGCATGATTCCACCTCGGTTACAGCAGAGACGGTGCACATCGTGAGCCCACGTGCACGCACTCCACCCCTGGTGCCCACACACAGGGGATCAAACGAAGAGTGTGTGCTGCTTGGTTTGGAATACTGCACTCAAACTGAAGCAACACACACATACACACAATCACCATCTGTCCTCTCCTCCCAACGCTAACAGAGCCGTGACTCCAGCAGCACTTTTAATCGAAGGTGACTCAAATCAAAGACGGCGATCACAGGCACGGCTGTGATTAAGACGAGCTGCAGGTCTGAATCAAAGGAAATGGTGGAGAGGGGAGCAGATACGTGTTTGGACGGGAACATGACAACCAGCAGCAGGAGCCAAGGTCGCACAGCGTGAACACAGAGCGTCACTGTGGACTCACTTTACTGTCCATTACGCAACGGCAACACAATTACACTGTAAAAAAAATTCTGTAGAATTTACGGTAAAATACTGGCAGCTGTGGTTGCCAGAACTTTACCGTAGAAAATACGGTCACAATGTAACTGTAAATTTCACATTAGAGAACTGTTATTTGTTTACGGTAATTTGCTGTAAAAATAACAGTTATCATATAAACCTGTTTACGGTAAATTCTTTTAAAAATAACATGTATACTGTAAACCTAATTACAGTCCATCAGTGAAAAAACACGGTAAAACTGTAAGATATATTACGGTATTTTATTGCAAAGTTCAACTACGGTAAAATACTGGCAGCTGTGGTTGCCAGAATTTCACCGTAAAAAATATGGTACAACACACATGGAATTACAGTTTGTTGGCATAGATTTTACAGTCAGCAAATGCAAATGGTAAATTATAAAGGAAATAACCAATTAAGCCCATTGTAAACCAAAGTACAGACTATAATTGATAAACTTTAAGAACATCTCTTTGCATATACACATTCTCTTTGAAAAACAGAACTTGTCTAGTATACTCACAAGGCAGTGTTGACATCTTCAAAAGACAGAAATAAACGTCATGAAAAAAGGAGCCACTTGCCCTGTGTTGATCAACACTAATGAGTCACTGAGTCCAGACTTGGCTGAAGAGGGCTCTTATCATGGACATGGTGTTCAAGAAACTGGAACTTAAAGCATTCAGCAGTCACCAGTTCTGCTTGAAGACTCATGTGTTGTCCATCTGGTGTCCACTGTAGACTGGCATGATCCTCTCTGCAGCCAGAAAAAAGAAACAAAGCAAAGGTTAGATTGATGCAGTGCCTGAGCATGATGCCTACAGAGATAAATTCAGCCTTCTGCTGTTAAACTGAGCTCCAATGAGCTATACATAGAATGAAACCAGTACTCTGGAATATAGTTTTGCAGGTCATCAGGAGTATTTCATTTATTTTATTGTATTAGTGTGAAAAGTAGAAACAGTCACTTTTCAGGACTAAGTGATCATCACTATTTGTTTCACCCTTGTCGAATTGCAGCCTAAATCCTGAATCCTGTCCATAATACTGATTTTTTTTTTCTACTGTATGTTTGTATGAAGCTGTTGGCACCGTTCACTTGAGGGAGATCGATTGAGTGTAGTTTGAGTTGTGCTTGCATCTACTCATTTGCTACACTGACATAAACCATAGCTTACCTCTAATTAGCCTTGACAAGACTGGTGTTTGAGTCACTGGGTCCAGACTTGACTGAAGACAGGTGGGACAGAGTCTCATACAGACATGTTACAGTGTTAAGGAAACTGGAACTTTGGGCAGGTGTTGTCATCATTCCTGCTTGAAAATTCACCAGCAGTCTTCAATCAGGTGTTTACTGTGGACTGGCATGAATCTCACTGCAACCAGACAAAGAAAGACAACAAAGAAAACATTGTTAATGATAATAATGATAATTATTATTATATAGCACTTACACTGTTGCAAAGTGCTTCCCGCAACAACAACAACAAAAAACAAAACATTAATTTAAGAAGTTGGAACAGAAAAAAAATTAAATGGTGAATGAAGAGTAGGTTTAAAAAATCTCATAAAAAGGCCATCCTATAAATATGATTTCAGGAGGCGCTTAAAACAGTTAACAGATTTAGCAGATCTAATAGATTGAGAGAGACTGAGGGAGAAACTGTGGAGAGTGACTACAGCTGAAAACACACAATCCTTTGGATTTGACATCGAATCAGTGATTTTGATTTTTTTAAGGATAGTTCCGAGGATTTACCCTTAAGGAACTCCAGATAACAGGGTAGTAGACATATATGGGAGACATAATTATTGATGTGGCCATGTAAGTATTTGACAGGTATGAAGAAACAAAAACATTTAATGGCAGCACCAGTTCAGAAGCTAATCTATTTAAATGTACTCACTGAAGATGAGTGCTGATAACGATGACGACGAATCGGAGTACTGGCCATACCGCATTCCTGCAAAGTTGATTGCCTTACATTATCCAGCTGCACCGTGCTGTGGAGAAGGTGAAATTATTTGTTAAAAAATTGTATGGCTAAGGTGTTAAAGGGATCATTCTCACTTGTTATGTTATCTTTGAATTCGCCTAGATCAAGTGTCAATAAATGTTTCCTTCGTAATACATCCAAGTCTCCTTGTATCATCTTTTATTAAGAGTAAACCAGTTTCTCCATTATCAAAGTCTTAACCGACTTGCTACAGAAGTTAACGTTACAGCTAAACATTTTTCTAGCATTAGCAACGTTAGCTGTAGCTAACGTTAGCGACTTCTCAGAGCCCTTAAGTGACTCTTTTATTCGGCAAAAAGCAGATAGTGACATGTCCAGCAACTTTTAAGATATAGCTACCTGAACTCTTCTGCTTGAAAGTCAACTAATAAGAGCTAACGTGGCTCTGCGGCTAGCTAACGTTAATCAGACAGTCTCAATGAGCTGTGAATGTGCTTACCTGAAGAAGAGACTCTGCTCCTGTGGGCGCGAAGAAATGGCGGTGACCTGAAATTTCAAGCTTCCGTTAACTCGCGGTCCTCTCTCTCTCTCTCTCTCTCTCTCTCTCTCTCTCTCTTCTCTCTCTTCTCTGTCTGTCTGTCTGTCTGTCTTGTCTGTCTGTATCTATCTATCTATCTATCTATCTATCTATCTATCTAGCTGTGTGTCTGTGTGTCTGTCTCTCTGTCACAACAACAAACACTGTTCCTGCGGGCGCGAAGCAATGGCGGTGAACTGAAATTCAAAATTTCTAGCTTCCGTTAACTCCGTGGTCATCTCTCTCTTTCTCTCTCTCTCTCTCTGTCTTCTCTCTCTCTCTGTCGTTCTCTGTGTCTCTCTCCTCAATTCAATAAAGCTTTATTGACACGAACAACTACAAACACAACAACGTTTTCATTGTCATGTTTTACATATAATAAAAAAAGGACATGTACAAGAATAAAATAAAAATAGAAATTGTGTTTACACTATACAAAAGAAAGATATAAAATAAAATATACTATTATTTTATGGAAGCCCATTTCCGCCACTTGACAAAAATTATGAGATACTTTGACTTAGTATCTCATAATTATGACTTAGCTATCTCATAATTTTGACTTAGTATCTCATAATTTTTTTTCATCAAGTGGCGGAAATGGACTTCCATATTATTCAAAAAGGATGTGTTAACAATGTTGCAATAAAACTCTATATGATAAACTCTAACGATTGTTGTAGGCCTATGTTTTCCTGTGGGACAATAAAGTTAATCTTATCTTAATTCACTGTGTTTTGACAATAATACAACATTTATAGTTTTCTATTGCATTAAGTGCTTTGTGTCGGCCTGAACAATGCCCCTTAACTGTGATATAATAAGCACATACCACGGCCTGTCATGATGTATTGCTTAAATATACCATACTTTTTAACATTCTACTTTCTATACAAATGATGGTATGATTTAATGGTTTTGTACCGTAAATTTAAACATAAACATCAGCAAAATCTGTAATTCAGACAGAATGATACCGTCAATTTTAGGGTAATTACACGCTTGTGACATTACGGTATTTTACCGTGAATTTAGCAAACTTTTTATAACATTCACAGTAAATTCCATATTTTCTACTTAGTAAGGCCGTAAAATTTAAGTTATTTACTGTTTCTTGATTTACGGTAATTCTTTGTGTAAATAAATTTCTTTAATGTATTTACTACAGTGATATACAATTTCTTATTTTACGGTATTTTACTGTTGCTATTGACAGTTTTTTACCGTAATTTCTACAGACATTTTTTACAGTGTACATCCACTTCATCTGCTCCCCCTTTTCCTCCTCACTCACTCAATTCTTCCTTTTACAGCCTCTGTTCCTTTTAATTAAGTCAATTCAGCTCCATATTCACTACATGCTTCAGTATTTTGCCTCAACAATGCACAAAGATCCCGAAACAGGGGAATTAGCGACGGCTCACCGGACCAAAGCTCCACCGCGAGAAGACAGAGTGGAGCCCAAAATACATCCGCAGGCAAGTATTTGAACTGGACATGTCACACGCACACACACACACATACACACACAGCGGAGATTTTTTTTTTTTTAATTCACATTTCTCTTCTGGACATTTATGCAACTTAGCACATATTTAATTAGATTAGTCTCATCTGCATGTTCAAACATTAATATTTCAGGAAACTTAATACTACAAAAAATGAGGAATGTGATGTCTACTAATTACAGCGTTATCCTATTAAAATGCTTTTTTTTTATATATATATAATAAATGATATTCAAAACTCAATCAACCAGCAAGACTGAATTATTTGGTTGATTTCATTTCTGGCCATTCAAGCTGTTCCTGAGTGAAACACATCAGAACAGAGCGCAGCTGCTGCAGTGAAATAATCAAGACAAGATGCGGAGGGATCGGACATATCCCGTGAGATGAAATCATTTGGTGAAGCTAAGCTAAAAGCAGCACCTCCTGTAAGAGAACATCTCTCTGCAAACTTTGCACATGAGAGATGAGCAGCGGACTCTTGTGTTCAGCACCAGGAGCTGTCCACAGCAGGACCGACGGCGACCACTACACCAGACACAGCTCACATCTGTCTGCAGCTAACAAGAGCAGATAATGTGATGCAACATCACATATTTTAGTGGCAAAACAAATGAACATTGTACTGATGTGACTTGCCAGAAATGTTAATTAACAACATTTCCGCAGTGTGTTGATTAAAAAAACATAATCCGGCTTACGCCATCACTTCTTCAAAATGCATTTGCAATCGCGCAAATAGTTTTATTTTGAAGTCATTTCTGGAGAAAGAGTTTTCCACCAGGACCAAACTTAATTTCTCTAAGTGTGACTGCTGAAGCCTCACATTAAGTTCATAATAACTAGCTTTGGAATATATTTTTTACACAGATGAAGAGACCTTGGACATTCTTCCAGTTGACTGTATCACATGAGTTCAATGTAAAGGGTCACATTTAGTGCTTTTCATCATGTGTTTTAATACCTAACTTGATGTGTGATTGACTACAGGAGACAGAATAACAGATGTGTTCACGTCAGCTGAATGGAAGGAAGACTTTACGTTGAACTTACGCAAAAATATCCAATGTAAAATGTACAAGTAGAGTTAGGTCAAGACTTCAAATTAATAATCATCCAGAGTGTTTAACCAATACATTAAATGGCTGCCTTACTACATCTAAATCACATTTAATTTGTACTTATGTTCATCTCAAACTTTAGAATGTAATATTGCGCTTGATATCAAATGAACTGCAGATTAGAGAAAAATGCTTAAAGAGACGGCTCAACCAAAAATAACATGTTCAATCATTATTTCCTCCCCTGGGTAATTTTTCATGGGCGCAACCCACGTAGTCAGCTCTGCTGCTCACCCCACAGATGCATGTTCCTTCCAAATGTGGCGCCATTTAAAAGGGAAATAAACTGGCTTCGCAGCGGTATAACACTTATTGCCAAGAAGCATTGTTACAACAAAGAAATAATCTACCAAACACAAATTTCCTTACTTTTTGTGCTATGTTTAGCCAGCAGCAGTTAGCAGTTACACCTATAAGATGCCTCCTATTGTTAGGAGTATGAATTTGAGATGGCTGATTCTTACGTATTACATTACATCTTATCCTTGTACTGTCTGTATGAAGGGGAAAAGCCAGCCCAGCTACAGTAAACACCAGTTTCATGAGGCTGTGGTCCATCTGTCCCTCTCCTCTCTTTACAACCAGTACAGATGCTTCCCCATGTTGAACAGCTGAATCTGTATCCACGAATCACTGTTTTTACATCTTTGTTTTGATAAAGTAATTAGAAAACGTATTAAGTATGGGTTAGGATTAGGGGTTAGGGTTAGGGTTAGGGTTAGGGCTACAGATGAGTTTGATAAAACACAAGGATGATATGGAGAATCAGTGTGAGTTATCGATCTGATTTACAACAGAGCATGTGTTGATGCTGATGGTCTGATGCTGACATGCAAATCCTGAATGTGAACCAGTCTGTATGTCCTCCTGTTTATTCAGACCCAGCTTCAGCGGCGTGTATGTAGAAATCCAACATTCCTGCACTTCGAGTGCTTGCGAGGAGAACAGCGTCCACAGTAGGAGCTGTTTAGAACCGAAGGGACGAAGCCATTTGTCAAACAGAAGCTCTTGTTTACCGAAGCAGACCAGCAGACGGCCTTTGACGACACAGCGTGGCCTCTCTGGAGAGGGGGGGAAGCGCACACAATGGGCCTGCCATGCTGGAATGCTCTTTGCAGCCAATAAGTGAGCGATCAGTCAGTAGCAACATACACTTTTGTATTATTCAATGTGCGGAAAGAGAGAGGAAGACTTGTGACACTGAAGCCTGTACGGCTCACCGGAGGTACATGGCCTGATTCTGTTACAGCAAATCCCCTTAAGAATTCCCGCGAAGACGGCAATAATTTTATCTTTCATCTGGACAGTCACCAGGTGATTAATCCAGCACACTTAGCCACCAGGAATGTTCGCACGTTGGACAAAGCAGCATCTTGCCAGATGGCATGTCAGAGGGTTCAGCGTTTTTGTCATCCATTTGTTTCTTTGTGAGTAAAAAAAACCTGAATGGAAACATATTATAATAAAAAAACATATAAACATTACATAAGCCTTCTACGTGTGTGTGAGCGATTAGGAGACTGGAACCTTCCGCACATAAATCCATGAAACAAACACGTGTGTCATACTTCCATTATGATTTCCAAACGGCTGGAGCTCTTTTCATCATGTCATCTATGTGTGTCGTCTGTCTCTGCAAAGCCCTATAGCAACTGTGGTAACATTTTGTAGTAATCTTGTTGTTGATCATTAATAAATGGTAAATATATAGTTAATTAAACAAATTCACCGTTAACAATGAGATGCTTTATAAACCATTTATTAAAGAACTGTAAAGGTTTGTGAACATCAGATGAACTTACATCAGATGTTTTACAATCATGAATCATTTCATTGTTGGTTAACAAACACATCAATATTATATTATTACTGTGATATGAAACTATTATGGTGTTAGATGTTGGACATGGTTATAAGCAGGGTTCGTACACATTTTTCAATGTCAAATTCAAGCACTTTTCAAGCACTTTTAAGGGTCATTTTTAAGATTTTCCAGCACCTTACTGCTGGGGTAAAATACGTATCTAAAGGAATATATATACTTGTGATTCTTTTCTTCACTTTTTATCACAATTATGTACATTGTATTATGCTGTACATAAAATGATATTCTATAACAGCAAAAACTTCAGAAATTAATTATCCAGTCTGATCCCAATTTTGTAAAAGACACAGTTATAATGTCAAGCACTTTCAAGCACTTAAACTAAAATCCAAACACTTTTCAGACCTTGAAAACACAACATTGAAATTCAAGCACTTTCAAGGATTTCAAGCACCCGTACGAACCCTGTATAAGGTAATATGTCTTAGGTGTTGTCGTATCCTGGTTTTAAAGTCTGCATTACAGTAACAAAAGAAAAAAAACAATATTGTTGTGGTAAAAATATTATTTTTCTATTTTTATATAAATATTTTATATCTTAAGGCCATGTCATCCAGCCTTACATCCAGAGCATCTGGGGCAACAGGAAGCATCACCATCACTGTGATTAATGACCCAGTCCTCCCTCTGAGCCCAGGCTACCCGGAAAACAAATGAGAGTGAAGAACTGACTCATGTCTGTGTTCTGATCCACCATCTCTATGGTTAAACACACACTCGCCAGGAAGATGGAGACAAGTGTGGCGGACGGACACTTTGAAGTCGAATATAATAGTGAGAACAGCAGCAGTCGGGCAGGGCTCCTTGTGTCTGAGCTGCAGGGGAATGCATCATCCTCAGATCTTTCTCACATGCTGCTGCTTCAACCTCAACTGTCCTCCAAAAACCAGGAGGGATGTTCAAGCGCCAGACATCATTTTGTTTTGTACTCTTATATAACGCCCTGGTTAGCGACTCTGTGGAGCCTATTAGGCCACGCTGTGACGTCTGAGCGGGATCCAGACGCGAGCGGGAGAAGGGAAGCAGCGGCCGACCGGAGGCAGGAGGAGGCATCTTTCTCTCCATTTTCCAAATCCCACAGCACAGACGGATGAGACGCAAGCATTGGGGGATATCTGTAGCCTACTTTCATACATTTGCATATTTTTCAAAATCTGAAAATCCCAAAGACAGACTATGGATACAAACACACACATCAGGCATGCAGTCCAAGTCAAAAGGTCTACATTGTCACGGTTATTCAAAACCTTGCAGGGGTGTGCATTCCTGTTTCAGTGTGCTAGAGTCACCTTTCTGTTTCCTTAATCTTTCCAAAGCGCTCTCTGACGTTACTTAAAGGGGCACTCCACCTATTTTACACATACAAATCTTGACGAGTACAGACAACAGACAGTCCAATCAGAGAATCCTGTCATAGTCTAGTAGCCAAGTTACATCATCTGACCTACCCAGGCCACTTCTGCTACCTCAACTGAGACAATCCGCCAATACCTACTAGACTTGGTCGATATCTAAGACTGATATTGGGGTACCGTCCCACCTAAATATCGTGATAGACAATATTATCTTCACAGATTTGTGGAGTTGCCCGGGTTACTGTACATGTTACACATGCTTACGGCAGAGACAACATGCAGCCTTATTCAAATCCCTTGGCTCACCTTATTCTCCCACGTTGAACCCAAATATTGCCAGATTGGTGAGCTGGCATCCTTAGAAACTAAGTCCTGCAATCTGTAGTAACCCCCCAAAATGTCGAGGCGCGCTGCCTCCACTGCTGCGACAGCTCCACATGCATTTTCTTTTCAAAGTAAAAGCCCAAAGATGATGTTGCAGTTGTTCAATAATTCAATATTTTAAAAATGTTAAATGTATTTGTAAGTTAACTGCTCCATAAAATGTAAGAAAATAATTGGGAGCTAGCTGCAGAGAGGGATGACCAGTGTTCACACGAGGTTCTCATGTCTTGACACTACTTCAGTGTTTTCCAATTCAAAAGTGCAACTGAAGTACATGACTAGTGATGCAGTGCTCTCTACCAGCCAGTCCTCATCAGAAAATAATATCATGCAAAGTCGACTGTGCAAGCGGCTTATTAGGACCCATATTCAGGTGTTCGTTGTTAGGGGGCGACCTCTAATGGCTGTTGTAATTATTACAGCAATAAAGAACACAGGGCTCTATCTTACGCCTGGGACAGGTGGCACACAGCACAGCTGATGAATTAGCAATTATATTCAGAATATAAGACAGAATGTCTTGTCGTCTGTATCAACAACTGACATTTTTTAGTTACATTTCCTGTCAGCATCTTCTCATAGCATCTGAAAAAAAAACACGTGCAAAACACCATCAAAACAGCGACTAAAGCGACGTCTTCAACTCGGCAACAGCCAAATAAAAAAAAAAAGCCCTGCCTCATTATCACCTTGACTTCTCTTCATCCTGGTTTAGCCTCAGAGTTTCCCTCCTCTCCTCTGAATCTTGCGCCGTCTCAGACAAAGCTGTCAGCCGAGCTATTTTTAAACGAGGAGAGCTCATTTGATTTCATCGCAGCACTCAATGTTGCCTCCTGTGACAGCATTCAAGTGTACGGGAGGTTAATTTACAGCAACTATTTTTTGGGTTTGCAAAAGCACCTGTGGGTGACCTAGATACGGCAAAACAGTCCACAGGTCTAATATCCCTGCGAGTGGTCTCCAGGCGCTGCGGTGTTTGATACACACCGCCGCTCTGAACAGACTAAAGAGTAGACTACAAAAGACAATATGACATGTTCAGATAGTAGATCACACCGGCGGTTACTGGATTCATTCATTCAGTCATTCCAATTGGTGATGTCATCTTCTTGGCTCAAGCTAAAGTGTTTAAAAGTCACCGAGAGGAAGTTAAAAGTTTAAAATAATGTTTGGTGAGACATGTACCGATGCCAACATTACTTCCTGACACACTGATTATTTAATAGGCTGGTTCCAATATATTTTTTATACAACACGTTTATTTTTGATGACTTTCGGTCAATAAATAATTCAGATTCAATATTTAATTTAATATTCATTCAATATTTATATTTACAGATATCAAAATTGAATGAAATATATGTTCTACGTTCTGTTTCACTGTAGCTGTACGTTTGATAGGCTTTATATATAGTACATCACTCTCTTTATCTTTATATAAGAGTTCAACTTCGAGATCAATAGGTCGCCGCTGTGTGCACGTCTTAAGAATCTGCAGCTGTTTTAATCCGCAGAATAGTACATTACTAATGTTTCTTTAAAAAAACAATTCATAAATAAGACAGTCCCTACATTTAGAGCAGGACGGTCCTTAGGAAACCCCGTAACTCTTCTTCCCCTGACTGTTCTAAATGTGTGGTGTGTACCCTTCAGAATAAAGGTATCATTATCAAGCCCCTCTCCATGTCTCCCGTCCTTTTATGACTTTTTTTCTCCGTGTTGGCGGCTTTTATCTGTGCAGCCACTCCGCTCAACGAGTCCCCAGAGCGCTGTTGAATTACGCTGGCACAGAGGCCGTTCGATTGGCTGTCTCTTACTGTATTGTAAAATGTCTGTCTTGGAAGCAGCCGGGGCTGATGGGACGCTCTGTTGACAGGGCCCGACACACACACACACTTGCCAGCCCACGCGCAAACACACACACACACACACACACACGGTGGCAGATTAACTATGTGCCCTTTACTCTCCCACGCTCATTCACGTGTTTTATTGACACTGAGATGAAATTGAAAGTATGGGGGGCCCAAGGGGACGCTGCGCTCCAGGGAAGGGTCACCTACCTGCGACCTTCAACATTACAACACATGGGTCACATCATTCTGTCCTAAAATCTAATCTGCAGGAGGGCTGATTCAATAAACAGGCTGATATCAGTGCTCCTCCTGACCACAGCTCGATACTTTGGCATCAACGTGGCTGCCTCACAGTTTGCCCCACAAACACTGAGCAGATCACATTATATATACCGTGGACATTCATGGTCCAGGACCCAGACCAACCCTTTCCACCTGTACCACTGGCCCACTGAAATCAAATTTTACCCCATGCTGCAAAACGTTGAATTGGCATCTTTTGGATATAAAACGTAAGGACACCCATTAATTCAGTGATGTATCTGGATATCTAGACAGCATGATGGAAAGATCTATGAAAAGAAATCAGAATTATCAATTCAGAACAGCCCTTTAGACTCTGGTTACTTGCTACCCTGCTTCCCTGTGCCTATCCCAGCGGTGGCTGGCTTTGATAAATTAACATAGGTTCCGTTTTCAAGGTGAAAATAACAAAGTCATGTGCTCCTGGGGCACGGAAAGACACACCAGGCATATGAATAACTGGCGGTGAGAATCTTGAGAGTTTATTTTTTCCGGGCTCATAATTCCTCCGAAGGAAGGAAGGAAGGAATTATGAGCTGTTTTGCTTCCAGCACCGCCGGTTTCCCAGAACTAATTCATTCAAGTAGAGGTAACCCTTCGAGATCCAAGTCGCTGTGGTAGCAACAATGACTCAGGACCTCCACTGCAATCGGCTCTCTCTGCTCTCCAGCTAATGAGGCTCATCACAATTTCCCAAAGTGCAAACTGTCAGCTTTAAATTGCTCATTTTGAATATTAACAGTTCAAAAACTGACGACACTTCACTTCCTGTCATAAATGAGAGGGAAAAGCAGCTTACATTCAAACTAATATAAAATGATTTATCAAGTTGGCCGATAATTTTCTTGCAAGCGACAGATTGATGAATCACCTCATTGTCGCAGTGCTATCAAGTGCTCGTCATTGTCACATTTGACAAAGCCAGGCTAGCTTTTTCCCTCCATTTCCCATCTTTATGCTAAGCTAATCGGCTGCTGACTCCAGCTGATGTTTAGCTAACAGACAAAAAGGTGGTATTGACCTTTATTGACAATTCTCATGTCCCATAATGTCAGACTATAGATTTCATTTCAGCACTGTGAGCATGTGAGCATTATTATTTTGGATGCCTACTTGAAAATGTTTACATGCTTTAATGCTCAAAAAAATAAATAAAAATACTGTCCACTGCTGCAGCACCTCTATTCACCCTCTGTCTGAAAGCTGTTTTAGCGCCTATCTCTTTAAGGCCCTCCTCCTGAAAAGCCCACTCTGCTCTGATTGGCCCGCTGCCACACTATTTCCACATCATCTCTATCAGTGCTTTTGGTTGGGGGCGTGGCTGAGGGCGGTGACAGTACAGTTGTGACATCACAACCTGACAGAAGACCTGACAGCTGGTTTAAAGACAGTATTATAGTAAAAAAATAAAAGTTTTCTCGCTTTCTGCAAGATGGAACCTTTAAAAGTTGTTAAAAGGTACTTTGTATTTGTATTTATGAAAAGTTTACGGGAAAGAGTTCTTAAATCTTCACATGATGAGTGTCAGCTTTGCTTCTGGCTAAATTAATTTGCTAAATATTTTATATAGTTTACAGTCACAAACACACTTCCCGGTCTCCCTCGACTCCTCTCTGCAGACACAGTGGATGTCGCCTGTCTGCTCTGTGTGGCTGCCGGTCATGTCATCTGCCAGCAGACGAGGAGGAGGAGGAGGAGGAGGGAGGACGAAGGGTCAGCTCATCCGAGTGTCTGGCTGGTTTGTCTCCTTGAGGTTTTGCAGTACCGACGCTGACTGTCACAACCTGGAGCTGCTAGACACGCCAGTGTTTGTGGAAAACGGGCAATTTTTACGTTTTTAATAAAACTTTGGCTTTCTGACCAATATCGTGAATGTCATATAAACTGTGAATATGTTGTCTTGCCTGAACTTAACTCCAGGCCTGTTCATACTTTAGAGTCAGGCTGCTGGAACAAGTTTTGGGGGTCAAATACAATTTCAATAGTTCAAAAAAATGAATGCTGAAATGACTCTTCGAATGCGTTTCTGTTTTTTTTTAATAAATATGTTGGCTGATGAGAGTGAATCTCTCTGCCCTGGGTCCTGTGTCCATATAGATATAAAGTTCATTTGTTTGTTTGATATTTCTGGCAGAGAGGTGTCGGCAGTGTGCCAACAAAAAAAAATAGTACTAGGTTTTGATTCACTGTAGCCAGGGAACTGGTTGTTCTGAAACATTCAGAATCATTACTGCTTTTGCTGTTAGCTTCGTTGTTAACAGGTGGTTCACTTAGCTGGTGCACAAAAAACATATTCAGTAGGGTAAAACGTCTGAGACCACTAGGCAAGATATTTACTTACATTTTATATTTAGCATTTTTACTTTTTTATTCAGTTAACTGATAATGGCGGCTTAACAATTTTTGTCCTTTGGATACAAATTCACTCCTCTCTTAGAAAACCTTCAGTGTCGACATGGTTTGATGCCTTCTTTCCTGAGAATAACAGTTTGACTCCTGACCCTTTCATTCACATTCTGAATCCTCAAACTTTCTCATCATTTCCAGGTTTCAATGTGACCTCAGACCTTTTGACCTCCCTGTACGTTTAAATCATTAAATTCACATCATAAGCATTTGACTACCAGCCTACTAATGGCTTGAACGAACAACGACCAGGGAAGTCTTTGGTCACGGGCTGCCTCTGAAATTTCAAAACGATGCTCAGGATGTGTCTGAATTCATTCCCTATACAGTGCACTGCATTTACCTCTGTATGCTACTTTAAGTTTCCAAATAGTGTAAATGTATACGCCATATAATCCACTTTAAAACTGCATCTCCACAGTGGGACAATAACAGTACAATTAGAAGTAGCTGGTCAATGAGAAATAACAGTCATGTGGTGTTTCAGCTGTCAGTGATGGAGCACTGATTCATTGCGTCTGTTTCATAAAGAGCCAACGAGGCAGTGACATCCTCTCTGTTCCACTGTACAGCAGGGAGAAAGTCACCTTGTCCCCCTGCAGTAACAGCACCCAGGGGTCCGGTCCCGCCCTCCCTGTCACAGCGTGGCCCCTGCTGGCCCCCATCTGACGCACTGACACAGAGCTGCACACACACACACCGCCCTTGTTCTCCGCCCCCTCCGAAAATACGCTCGGCGACACGAGAGCAACAGAGCATCAGCTGCTGTGATGTGATTCTGGCTGACATCGCTCCGCCGAGACAGAACACATAATTAGATTTTAGATTCCTTGTCGCGAGTCCGAATCTAATTTATTATAAATTTTTTCAAGCTGAGGTTCCACTGATACGGTAACCTCTGCTGCTTTTGGCCTCGGCCTCCACTCCTAAAACGGAACAAGAAGCTTGAGAATCAGACCAATCCGGGGTTTTAATTCCCGCTGCTTTCATGTGTCAAAAACCTGCATGCCAAGTCTGTTCAGAACATTTCATCCCTTGAAGATGGGAGAAAGAAGCTCCACAACAATGAATCAGCGCGCCGGAGTTTATTTGGGTAGATCCTCACGCTGCTATCAGCTCTTATTCTCGAACTCTCAAGTGGATGGACCACACTGCCAGTGAGTCATCAGTCCACACACACACACACACAGATACAGACATCGCACGACATCAGCACGTTAAGGCTCCTCACAACTGTGCCCGTTTGTTGTCTTGTCAGAAATGATTACACCGAAAAAGTGGATTGACTCTGCAGCGGTTGCGTAAGCAGCTTGTGGCAGGCAGTGTCCTGAGTTAACCTCGTCCTCCCTGCTGTATCTGACTCCAGCACCCACCATCCTAAAATCCACCTCCAGGCTCCTGCTTCAGTCACAGCGTGTTAACGAAGTGGGGCAGGCAGGGGATCAAAGTCCAATCGAGGATCCTTGGCTTGACGTCTGAGAAAGATGCAGAAGGATTCATCTCTAAATACATAAGCGGCCCCTGGAGGACAAGGTCATATCCCAGCAGGCTCTTGATGCCAGAAGATAACGTGACCTTTGTTGAGATGTGAGAGGAGAGGATGAGTTTACTGAAGTGATCAACTGTCTGCTCGATCTCAAAGTGGGTTGAATTGTTTTCAAAAGGAGATCAATCCAAAGTCATTATTTACGCACAGTATTTAGTTTGTGCAGACATGAGTAGCATGGGATCATGGGAGTTGTTGTCCTCTTTGTTTAACAACCACTGCTGACATCTTTCTGACATGACTCAAGACACAAATGTTCACAGATGAGGTAATGTTTAAAGTATTCCTCACGTTAGGTCTTCTGTCGTTCTTTGTCTCCTGATCAGACCATTTTAATAATTTCCACTCAGTAACTTAAGCAGATGTAGTTAGAACTGGAACTTAGTGTCACTTAGTGGCCTGCAAATTATTATTTTATCGGCTCACAACTCTATAATTTAAAGGTAATCATATAATTATGTTGCAGTATTTTTTTGCTCATGACTTCTTATGAAACAAGTTGCACATAACTGCACATGTTCCATGACATTTCCAGCCATGTCCACTGCAGCAAATGTATATTTGCAATGTGCGATTGAAAGTCAATATATTGACAGATATTTTGTCCGGAGCAGCTTACAGTAATTCATACATACATTCATACGCTGATGGCGGTGGCTGGTGGATTTTGACAGTGTGCCAATACTGGCAGACAGCAACCAGAAAGGAAGCCCTTTTCACACAGAGTCACCACATTATACCCAAAGCGGATGTTCGCCAATTCTCCGCCTTTGTTTGTTCACACAGAACCAATGCAGCTCCGGCGTGAAGATGAACCGTTGTGTAACTCACAGAGAAAGCCGGCGCCGCAGATAGCTAAAGAGGTGTGACGGTACACGTTATGACGATGACGTCTGTTTGTGTTTTTTTAAGGCGTTTCCCCAGATGTCTACCTGTTAATCTAAACATGTACCTGCTGACTGTTTATAATCACATGGGTGCTGTTATAATGTGTTGTGATTGAGATCCTGACTCACCAAGCATCCTGAAAAGTGACAAAGTGTTTCGCTCTAAATTATATTGTTACATAATCACTATGACTAAACAGGACGGTGTCTGACTCTCTCACTCGTGGGGAGGAAGGCTGTTCTCTGGGGTAAAGTTCACTGAAGTCTCGGTCGGGGGGCTGACCATCACCGTGATTTTTTTCAAGACAGGAACTACAACAACGAAACAGCGGAAGGAGATAAACACTTGCTTAGTTTTTTGCTGATAAGCTGTTTTTCAGGCAGGAATGTGACGAATTTTCGCAGGACACACAGGAGGACAGACAGCATGTCAGACACTTCTCCACGTATAACTGCAGCATTTCTGTCCTCATATAAGTTGCCAAAGACACGAACAGTTACTACGTTACTGTTGTTTGGTCCTGTAGCGTTGCTTTGTGGGACATTTCTCTTTATTTGAAGGATCTGTTTAGCTGTCAGACTGTGAAGACCATCAAATCGACATGCCCACACGCCGCACTGTTTCCAGAAAGATACTTGCAGAGACCTCTGACGCTGATGGTCTGAGCTCACACACCACACTGCAGAGAAAATAAAAATCGGGATTCATTTTAAATAATTAAAACATGTAAAATAAAAACTAAATATTGACAAGGTTATACACTGAGTGAATGTTAAAGGGCTATTATGCCAATTTTATACATCAGGTCCCATGAAGTAATGAGTACAACTCAGCTTGTGGTTTAAAGAGGATCCTTTTCAACAACTTGGACAATGTCATATTGATGCATTGCGGTTATCTCATCCTGGAAATTATTTCAAAAGAGAACCTGCATTGCAAGGCTGCTGAGGTCGAGAAGACGCCTCTGCTGCCTGAAGGCTCAGCCTGAGAGACTGTGGAGAGGCTTTCTCCCCCGGCAGTCAGAACACTGAACATTAATAAATAAGACATTCACTGCACTTTACAAACTAAACACAACCCTGCAGACTGAACTATTCATTTCACAGTATTTATCTATTCCTTTTCACACACTAGCTGTTCTGTATTATCACATCAATGTTTACACCTCCATGAGCATATAATACACTCTGCCACTTTTGTGCTAAAATTAAAATTCATACACTGATGGTGGTGGCAGCCATGCAAGGTGCCAACCAGCACATCAGGTATATGAACTGACTATCATGTTGGGTGATAGAGGGGGAAGGCAGTGGTTAGCTGTAACGCCACTCTATCTCCCAACATGAAAGCCAGAGACCACTGTTCGAGACAACGTTTCAATATTTGTAAGTGAGAAACCACTGTATCCTTTAACAAGACTGCAGGACAATTCCAGCTGTGTTTATGGCAACTACACCATGTTTCCCTTAGCAACATCGAGAAATGTGTGTGGATGAGTGTGCAGTTGATTTGTTATCCGACACTATGAGGTAGACGATCCAACTATATGCGGAAGATGCAGAGTCAAAGGAAGGATTATCATGGTTCTTTATCCCACAACAGGCCACAAAGTGAGCTTTGAAAGCCTCTCAGCACTCGGGGCCAGTAGCGGTCCAGCCGCTGCTATTGATCAACCAGCCCAGCAGATATATTATGATGACATTACAATCATTTTCTGCAGCGAGGGAATAAAAAGTGCGCTTACATTAGTTTTAAAAATCCTTTTCACAGTCAGTGTTTTGCTTGAGGACCTCGACTGAGAAAGTGTTTATATTGTAAAGGTGATTAATGATGCGCAGCTGAAGGCAGTGCTCGCCTGGTTTCATATAATTATTGTAGCTGAGAGGTAATGAAATCATCAACACTTCCAATATCTCAGCACAGATCATAAACTGTTGATGCAGCACAGTGCCGCTATTACATTGTTCAGTTTACATTTGCTGTGTCCAGTGTGTTCAGTGTTGTCGTTCTTCCTCACACACACACACACACACACACACACATCCCTTTACAGCAGAGGCATGTGTGTTAAAATATATAAGCCTTCCTTGGGTGAAAAGACGTGTGTGCAGCTCAGCTCGGTGTTTCTTTGGCGAGCCTGCGCCTGAATGCATCAAAGAGCAGGTGAGGAGAAAAAAAACATCGGAATGATAAATGATTCAGCAGCTCGGCATCCAAGCATTGATAGCCTGACTCCCATTAATGAGGGCCAGCGTTGCCTCGGCTTCATCAAAGTGGCGACCTATGAAATATTAAAGTGAGCTCGACAGCAGCACAACGTTGAGCTACACATGACCTCCCACCAAAAAAGAAAACGAAGGAGGGAAAAAGGAAAAGGAGGGAGATGTGAAGAGCAGAAAAAGAAAATAGCGCTGACTCGAGGAGGGGTCCGGGAAATACTCACATCAGCGTCTCAGAAACTGAGGCAGCAGAACTCTGCCGTGTCGATATTATACTCGCCGAAGACAGTCTGAAGACGGGAAGAAGGACACGAGTCTGATCGATTTACTGATGTCAGGATCAAGTCGTTCATTACGTTTCATTTAATTTGTTGCGGTTTTCAATAAGAGCTAAATTAAAGTGCTTTACTTCTGCCACAAAAAGGGCAATGTCACTGAGCACTGAGTATAATTTATTATTATTATTATTATTATTTTTATTATTTATGTTAAAGATGAGCACTGTGGACAGCACTGAAATATGTTTGGAAACTCAAACGTGGACTGTTGTGTAGGCTCCAACATTGATGGTCCCCTGCGGAAGTCTATTGTTCAACTGTTAACAATTCTACCTCCATTACACACATATGTTTGGTAAACACGTGCAAGTTATTATTGCCAAAAATGTGTTCATGTATATTCTGTGTGTATGTAAAAATATTGGCCAACTTAAATTGGAAATGTTTACCTCCATAACATTAGAATTGGCCCCAAAATCCAGGATGGATTGGGCTCTAAACCTCATCAACCTCACAGCTATACATTATGTTTCATGCATCACCATCACAGGGAGGAATACCTATCAAATGCAGTACTGTCCCAATAACAATGTAATGTTATCTAGCTAGCTGTAATAGTATTCTGCTTGTCATAAGAAAAGGACTATAAAACATTAAAACTACAGAGTTCTCATGACCCTCAGTTTGAAGTGTGCCTCTGAAAAACCTCAATTTGGAGGTCCATGGAGCTTGAACACCTCGCCCTACACCTCTATATCGCACCAAGAACCAGGACACCATACTAGATGTGATCACACACAGTGCAATGGTAGGTCTGAATGGCAGGGGCAAGGGGTGTGTTGGGATTTTTTGGGTCAGGTTTCAAGTCCAACTCTAGGTTGGAACATGTTTGTGGGATTGTTTGAAAGCGTTCACGAGGCCATTTCTTTTACCGATATAACCCAAAGAAATGTTTATGGATATTTTTGACGAACCAGAATTCCAGCCTCAAAGCACTTCACAAGTGAAGGAAGCATCATGAGAGAGTATCAAACATTAGAGTCCAGAGAGCGAGGAATTATGAAGCAATAAAAAAGCTGTCCTGTCTCAGGCCTCTTAGGATTTTTGATCCACTTCGAATCAGAGCCTCCAAAAAAGACTCTGTGGTTGTTTCTGAATTTCTCAAGTTTTCCTCTCATCTCAGACATATGTTAGTCGTGTTAGATTTCCAAGACTGATATCTGACTTCCTGTGAGATGAGGGCACAGATCTCTGGCAAACATCTGACTAAGAAGAAAAAAACATGAGCAGGAACAGAGCAGGTTTCTGTATGCTTTCACATTATTTTCATTCATACAGTTCATTGATGGGATTTGTGCATTAACACTGTAAACCAGAAGGAATAGCCAGATTCTTTTCTCAGGAGTTGCTAAAAACGAGCTAAAAAAGGGAGAATGACCATCAGAAACATGACTTAAAATGTATTTTAATACTGTTCTGTCTGCATGAATAGTTTATCTTATGAACTCTGTTAGGTGATAATATGTCAGTGTTGTGTTTACATTTTGTTTTGTTGCCCCCAAGTGGGCAGAAAATCAATGAATGCAGCTATAACTGTTGACTTCTTCGAACAGTCAGCTTATGATACAGTATCAGGACTGCACCTATCATTTATTTATCAGTTACTTTTTAAATTAAACTATTGGTGTTTTATTACGCAAAAAATATGACAATGAATGTACCCAAAATAACATTTTAGAATGTGCCATTTAAATTTCAATATTTTATTCAATCATCTTGAATCATCAACAAACCAGTATGACAAAGTTTGCACTGCGGGGCATTATTCCCGAGAAAGAGTCTCAAAGCTGGGGTTGGTAATTCTGTTGAGAAGCATTTTTTATTACATTTGTAAAACATCTCTTCATACATCCAGGCAGCAATCAAAATAATATATGCTTTAAAAAAATGGGAAAATCACTCCATGGTCTGTAGCAGGGCTAGTTTGTTGTGGTCAGGGGGAAAGTTTTATTACTCTGCATTATGTAGTCATTGTAGCTAACGTTAGCTCCTTATGTTGCTGTCATATGTATTAGCCCACCATTAGCATCGTCGGCTTGTAGCTCACGTTAGCTCCCCTGCTGTATGAAACATATTCACATGTAACGTCACCTTTTACATGCCAGCGTTTACGCGTACTGTGGATCTAATCCATACAGCAGTGTTCACACATGCACTGCTACCCTGGGCTGTTTGGACATTAGCCAGAGGAGCTGTATGTGAGAGGCGGACTAATTCTTGTGTGCTACACGTGTGAAAGGTCAAGTCCACTGTTAGGAGGTCATGGGGAGACAGATCTATGAATTAGGGTTTGTATTGTGTTTGTAAGCAGATGTCACGAGATGGTAGATCAGAATCAGAATCAGGATTACTTTAATGATCCCAGAGGGGAAACTGCTTGTGTTACAGCTGCTCCCATTCAGCGTCCCAGAATATGCAAAAAAAATATATATAAATATTAAATATATATATAAGCAAGAACAACCAAAAACAGAACGAAACTGCATTCTACTAGAATATATAATACAGTGTAATATATAATGCTACAGTTGGAATATGGGTTATTGCACACTGTTGTCTTAATTGTTGCACATTTGAGGGAAACAAAATGTTCAGAGTCCTCCTATTGACTCGGAGTGTCTGACACTCGGAGCGAGGAGTTGAACAGTTTGATGGCCAGGGGCAGGAATGATTTCCTGTGGCGCTCTGTGATGCATCTTGGTGGGATCAGTCTAGTGCTGAATGTGCTCCTGTGGCTGACCACCACATCATGGAGTGCATGGGAGCCATTTACCAAGATGACATGTAACTTGGACAGCATCCTTCTCTCTGACACCACCGTCAGAGAGTCCAGCTCCACTCCCACAATGTCCAGTGATGTTGTGGGGGTCATGTGATGTGATGTGATGTCATGTTCATTCATATAGCCTTTAAACTGGACGTTTTACAAATGTTCTGATATAGCCTATTTCTGTGTCCAATAGTAGCAACATGGATCAGGCCACTGTTAATCATATATACATGTGTCCTTCTTTAATATCAAGTTGGTCTGCTTATGCGCATGAACGTGCTCCTTAGCAGGGAAACAATACGACAAGGAATGTCATGATTTCATTAGCTGCACCAGGAAAATGCTTCTAGTACTGGCCCGAACCCACGTTAGCCTACCACTTGAGACTATAGCATCTGACTGAGAATTTTTTTTAAAGAAAATACATCTTTGCATTTCAAATCATGATCTGAATGTCAGCTGACCACAGTAGAATGTGGGAAACACACAAAGCACCTAATGGCCCAAAACAAAAACAAATAATGGCTTCCCACGCATCACATAAGCTTCCCATCACCCACCTAACCCCAGACTTTATTCATTTTTACTTATTTTTTTTTTTTTACATAGCAACAGTCTTGTGTTGTCTTTGAGATAATCAATAAAATGTTTAAGCCTGCATAAGCACATTCAGATGTAACCTTATTTCCTGTGAACACATTCAGTCCTCCATCCTTATTTTTGCAGATATGATGGAACTCCTAGTTGCCAAGTAGAACAAAAGTCCAGCAGGTTGAGCTTGTACGCACTATTGCATAGTAAAGGGGCATCCCATGTACAGGGGCTTTGTCCTTGGCTTGAAGAACCAGCCCATTCTCATTCTTTACTTTTTTCTATTTACTGTGTTTTGTTATGCACCAAAACACAAATTAAAATAGTTAAAAACTACTTGGCAAGACAAGTGATTGTGATTAGGACATTTGTGTGTCCAAGTTACATGCCTGCCTAATATACTGTACAAACACAAGTAGTTTAGTTGTAGGTGGTGTCTATCAGAAAGAAACACCACTGATGTTCTACTTTAGATACATGCTCATGTGCATGTCCAGCTCTTTGAGTTTTTAGATCTGCTACTTGACATCTGCCATCTTTTCTGAGAACATCTGCTGACCTGACCTGTCGCTCTCCCACATCCACGTCCTCTGCCTGCCCTTCCTCGGACACTGCTGGTCTCTCTCCCGTCGTCCTCTCTGACGGGATGATGTGCTTCGTTCTGGCATAACATGTCACCAGAGTCAACGATGCTCTCATTGTGAAAGTTCTAACATGCAAAACATCTTATTATCAAGACTACAATACAATATGCATGTATTCTGTGAATCACCGAGGGAAAAAATATAAAACATGTTACAGGCCCATCACTATTCTTGATGTTTTAGCTTTGCCATATCTAATGTTACTATAGCCAGCTGCTGCTAGCTAACCAGCAATGGGTTACAACATCAAAATACACTTTAAAAACAATGTCTGAATGCTAACAAAGCTAGCTTGACAGCTATCAGTACTAGCAAAAGCTATGTTGGTTATTTACATTCAATATGATAATATTAGGTGTTTACTTACAGATGAATGAGACATGAGCCATTACTCATGGTGTGCGTTGATGGTTTGGGGGAGCTGCTTTGGAGAGATGCCTGAGTGCAGTGGGCGGAGTCTACTGGCTGGATACTTTCAAAATCTAGACTGGGCCCGATGGTCTTTCTATTTTAACCACCCCAGCTTTAACTGGTAATCTGTGTTATCCTAATATATATCATGTTTGGGTGGGAACAAAAAGTAACTAGTAAGTAGTAACCAGCATGTTTAACCTGCTGTGGCGGAGACATGACCGGAGATCATAAACAGAGTACAAAGAGTCAACGGCAGGACACATTGAGGGAACACAATGGACATAACTCTGGGTAGCGTTAAGTTTCACTTTCACTTCGGTTCGATCTCGTCCCCAAAACTACGGCGCCTCAGACATGACATGGTCAAAAAAAAAATTAAATTGTGGCCACAATATAGCAAAAAATACTAATTTGTGGCCACAATTTAGTATTTCGTGGCCACGAAATAAGGATAACGTGCACACGAAATACTAATTAATTATATTAATATCATTCCTGGACAGCTGGGTAAGCAAATCGAGCGCACCTTCTCTAGAACCTGCAATAGCCTACGTGATGTCCTCAAGGTGAGTGTCTTTTCTTATTCTGTTCTGTTTCGAACTGAACTAATTTTGAACTGAACAGCTACTATTGTAGCATAGAGCTTGTCAGCAGTGTTGGTGTAACACATTAGTTATGCAGTTCAAGTAATCTGTTAATTAGTGTTGATTAGATTGTGTTGTGTCAGTATGAGGTGGCTTGGCAGGCATGTTGGCAGAGAGGGCAGGACACAACCCTTACACCTAGCACTTTTATATTTTGAAACAGTTGACCTAGTTTACTGGTTCATAGGCTGCCTGTTGAAACATGATGTACTGTATACTATATGCTAAACTGTATGTCTCGGCCGTCTGACTGACAGCAGCCAAAAGGCTGCACAGCTGCTATCCATCATATAACGGATCTTCGGTTTCTGGGGTTAGGGTTAGAATCTGCTGGGCTGCCTTTAAGATGATCTTGCCCGGGGCATGAACAAGAATATTAAAGCCCTGGCTGTCAGCGTATCATGATGGCAACCAAAGGCCAAGAATTGATTGTCAATGGCAACCTGGCAATCATTATAGTTGAGCCCTGTCACATTGTGGAGCTGTAAAAATCCAGCAAACTTCCTTCAGTCTGTGAGACACACACACACACACTTTAAAAACCTCCCTCTACACTGTCAACAGCGCTTTAGCCCCAAAATCTCCTCACCTGCTGCAGATGCCCCAAATCACACCGGCTTATAATAATTCCAAGGCACACAGCACATTCCCACCTCTGACAGTGTGATTTTAAGCCTGTTTATAGAAGCCATCTGCCGTCAGTGAATTTCACCATGAGATCAGCATTCTGCTCCCCTCTCTTACAGAGCCGATCCAATATTAACACTGAGTCATTCTGCTGCATCATGAGGAAAATAATGAGGTCTAGACTAATGGATGACGAACAAACTTTATCCCTCATTCGTCTCATCACACTGAAACCACTCAGTGTTCTTACGGCATTAACGAGCCTACATAGCAGTGCCGGGGAGGACAGTCTCCTCGCCACTCTGTGATCACGAAACTCCTTCAGGATAGCAGATAGATCTGTTCGGCGTGTAGCCTCTTGTCCTCCGTCAAGGCTCTGCCTCTCACTCAGATAAGGGCACTTCCTCTTTGTCCAGCCGTCGCCACGGGACAAGGCTGTCATTAAGATAAAAGAGGAGAGCTTGTACATCCCTGAGCACCTCAACACCTCAACAACAAGCCACTGAAACCGCCTTTAGATCAGTTATACCTAACTGGTCTCAGCCTCAGGGTCCAGATTTCCATTCCAGCTCGTTTCCATTCATCCAGTTGCACCTTTCAAACCCAGAGCCTTCTATGAGCCAGTGTCAAGGCTGAACAATACAGGTACACTACACTGTGATTTACAGTATATGGTGATATGGAAAAATATTCACCAGATGACTTGAATAAAAGGTAAAGGTTAATTTATCCTTGTTGTCATGACAACACACGGTTTGCTTAACGCAACGTTTTCAGTCACTTTATGGTACTTACAGACAAAATGAAAAGCAAACTATTTTATACAGCGGTCACGGTGATGTCTGACATATAATTACGGACATCACAAAAAGCGGCTGTGCAAAAACAAACAGGCGACAAATCAAGTGACAATCTTCGATAATTTCAAATCAAGCGAGCAAAGACATGTAAGTGCGATTGTTTGCGTGCGAAGGACTTGTTCCACAGTTCAATCCGGCTCACAACCACAAAAAGAAAGACAACTCAAAAGTCTGCTCGTGGTTTTATCTCAAATGACCTCCTAATGAGGAATTCACATCCAGTGGATTATTCCTCCTGTGGACACAGACAGAAAACGTCTGTTTGACCACCCGCCGGCTGCGGTGACGAGGACTTTACGACACAGCTGATGCCCGAGGGGTTAAGCCGGTGTATCTCTCCTCCGCTGAACAAAAAAAAATAAAAGCATTCTGACACTGTGACTCACTAGCAACAATCTCTGTGTATTCATGAAACCTTTTAACACCAAGCGCGGATTTCCATCCCAAAGATTTTGTGGGTTCTTACCAACTTCTGCACGCCGCTACAGCACATTCATATGGGGGGGGGGGGAATAATATTTGCACGGATCTCGATGTCAGCAGAGTTCTGCACGCACATGTATAAATGTTTGAGTGATGAAATCCTTTGTTTCAGCGGATGTTCAGGTCAAAATGCGAGAAAACCTCCTCAATCTGAACATCCAACACCGCATGACAAACACCGTAACGGCTACCTCGACGACCAAGCAGAGGACGATGTGTGGCTTGAGGTCGCCCAACCGCTGGGATACAATGAAGATGGCAATGTAGCTGTTATTCACTTTCTTACGCATGCATGCACACGTCACCATTTCCTCGCTGTGACAATGTATCACGCAGCTCTGTAAGCTCTGTAACCACTGTATAACCCTTCAGTCTGATGTCACAAACACTCACACTGAGGCTTAAAACCTCGTCCATCGCCGACAGCTCATACCAGCAGACGCAAGAGCAAGAGACCAAGAGCCTACAACAGCTAACGAGTGATCGTGTGGACAAGTGACCATCTCTCTCCTTCCTCCTCTGTCCTGAACCACTTTAACATGCCAGCCTTGCAAACTTGTGAGTGATGCGAGTTTATTCCGTTCAAGACGTTTTGCTCTTTGAAACGGCCCTGCAGTGCGAATGAGCAGCCAGTGATTGAACCAACATTAAAGCATGACAACGGATTCAGTATTTCCTCATGAATAAAATAGCCTGCATCTACAGGCTGCTCACTCTGCGGCAGGAAAAGAAACTTGAAAATTGAAGCAGGATGTCTGAGATTCACTACACTTCAGAAGACTCCGTCTGTGCTTTCAGTCTCCTTTTAGTCCAAAATCCACTATTTCGGAGCCGCTGGAACCATGAACAGCCTGAAAAAAATCACCTAAATCTAAAAATATTTCATCTTTAACGCCAAGACCATTTCAGCCACCAAACATATAAGGGATATTGTTCAAAACCTTCCAAAAGGGCCGCAGTGAAGAGCACAGATTGATGTGATGGACACTGTAAATGTTGTCAAGTCCGACATCGGTAAACCTGCCATGATTTATGTCTGTCCGTGTCCCTCCTCTCCAACCTGTGTCCTCATGTCCCCTACTGCTTGCCAAGCAAAGAAAACGTCTTCCCGAGTCATGCTAGACATGGGGTTAAAGATGAAGGTACATTAATTGTCTCAAAGAGGATTCTGCAGTCGGCAAAATGCTCCGACCACCCAGTCTGCCCCGCTAATCCCCGAGAGAGGAGCCTCGCAGCAGCCCGCCAAGACACCACCCAGAGACTTCCACTAAGTCGGTGTAATGTGAGAGAGTGGACGGGCAGAGAAAAGATTGGAATCGCTTTCTACTCCTTTTGCACCTCCAGCACATTCACTGGGTGGATGTTTTGGATATTACAAATGTTTTTCTAAGTGCTGAAGGGCTCATTTATCAAGGACGAGTTTCAAACAGTGTCTGGCTCCAGACAGCGGGCTCGCTTCTTTTTCTCTCTTTCACATTTCTGTTAGTTGAATGTCTCCGAGTTGTTGACAAAGACGAGCGCGTCATAGCTCACAGCCCTCCATTCCTGGTCGAGGAAAATAACATCCGAAAGTTGCAGTCTGCCTTTAAGGACAGAAGCGGAGTTTACAGGACTTGGGGGTTTGTAAGAGAACCTGAACACTACACACCCCTCACCACGATCTGACCTTTGAGGTAAGGAATCATCAATATGAACTAAATTCCTACGGGATGGAGTCCATCTCTAGAGGAACAGCCTGATGAAGAAGCAAATGAAATTCATAAAGTGTCACAGGACAGACGGAGGGGTTGTTAGACTGAAGGCAAGCAGAAACGTATTCAGTACAATCCCACGTTTCTGATGTAAGGCAGAAGTTCACTTTTGGATAACCAAAGATTTCACCAAACACTAACTTCTAACACAACCCAATCAACAGAATAAATGTAATACAATCTGGTTAAGTTCAGGCACAAAAAAACCCATTTTTTCCCTCTTCCAGTGGTCAAAATTCCCACTTAAACTAAACTGAGATCAGCTTTTGTGTGCAATGGGAATGTAGAGACTCTGCATTTACACCTGGGCCAACTGACTCTGCAGTAGATTTTGGGTTTGATCGAAATGTCAGATCCGGATGAACACGCCAAATTCCACTGCGCGTATCAACATCCAGTGATGGCACGTTAATAAGGGAGGAATTTGGGATCCGCTCATTAAGGCCGTTTGATTACTGGACACAGTGTTGGAGCTGTGACGAGCACACATGAACCCTCCCTACATGCTTACAGCTGCCCAACACTGATGTCTCCTCCTGTCCTCATCTATCATTAGTAAGTACTGACCACAGGTTTGGAGGAAAGTATGATGAAGCGCTCGCTGAAGCATTAAAAGTCCAGTGATGGTGTTCCAGACAGCCCTAACATGGACACACTGGATCCTGCATTTGGCACTAAACGTCGAAACTGAACGTAAATCATGGAATAGTTGTGGAATTGTCAATTCTGACAGATGGCCTGCTCACTGAGTGTGTGGTTTTTCATCAGCTACATTGAAAGCATCAGCGGCAGCAGCATGAAAGTCGGAGCCCGCCGCACTAAAGCTGGGCTAAACTAATTAGTCTGCTTAAAATGTCATATGACCACATCTAAAAAGAAAAAATGTTTATAGCTGTTCTGAAGAGCCAAGCTTGGGGCCAGGGCCAAAAAGCCTCCCGTCATACAGAGGAACAAGACAAGACAGGACTGAAGGGGCTTTAACAGCCTCACCTTAAAGGCACTCATGATGTTAAAGTCAAATGTCCATATGAAAAGTGAAAAAGTTGTTTGAGGAAGATAGAAGTAGAGCTTGAGCCAGATTGCAAACCTCTCCTACTGTCACAGCGCCACACGCCAATCACCGCATGGAGGTCAGAGCTCCGACAATAAGTCGATTGAAGGAAAATGAAACGGCTACTAATTAAATACAAACCTCAAAAAGAGATTTTTTTGCATCGTTACCAACACTTCACACCAGCGCCGGTCATCAATTTTCAAACACCTCTCGGCCCGAGTTCCAACCAGGAGTGCCGCGCAGCAAATGTAACACGATGACTCCAGTTCTGCTACAGATGCCCACTGATTGAGTCACACCTCACCAACGTTGAATACGCATGCATGGAAGTGAACATGTATTCTGTCATCTGCCTTTTTCCTTCTATTTCGGTGCATGTAGGCTAAGTGGAAGACAAGAGCGAAAAAAAAAAAAAAGGCCTGCGGCGAGTTGAGCCGAGCCACGCAGAGGCCAGAAGTAATCGCAGCACAAATGAATTTGCCAAATAGGTGTTGTGCTGCAGCCAAAGGCGCTTTCCCTCCCAGGGGAATTACACAGGGTGATCCATCTTCATACTAGAAGAGTCTTTCAATGTATTGTGCATAATTTATGAAGGCTTCCAAGAAAATGGTTGTTTAACACTCCCGTTCTTCAAGACTGCAGTCCCAAATGTGCGACTTTTACATCGTAAATAACAGCAAAGTGTACTTTCATTTACACTTCTTGGCAATAATTGCAGCAAAATGAATGCTTTGTGCATCAGTGAAACATGTACAATCATTTTGAATAAAAAGGAGTCCAAACTGTTTTGCAAAGACAATATAAAAAAAAAAAAGAAAAAGCTTCATTTAGAATCCTCAGTCCATCAGTGCATCTCTGAAGCGGCTGATTCTAGATGATTAACATCGAGGCCATTTCCACAGTGCCTGACGGCATAATATTGATCCTAACACTCACTTTTCATCCAGCTTAGTCTACCGCTGGCTGTCAGGGTCAGCAGCACGGCATACAGTACATATAGAGAACATCAGATATCTGCTTTTCCCTTACACCAAGAGAAAATCTCGCCAAAACATCATTCAAAAAGCTGCTATTTTCATGAAAACTTGATTATCTGCAATTTTGTCGTTTGTCATAAATAGTTAAACAGCCTCTCTTATTCATCAGGACTGACATTATCATTCAGCGTATTGATAAGATACACTGCAGCAGAGGGCCCGACAGTAAAACCGCTTATTACTGTTGTATGCCCGGCTTTCTAGACCAAAAATTCACAGGATCACTGATGCAGTCAGGACCCGCAGACGTACAACATGCACGGATATTTCCACTTGTTCAGATGAAACTGGGCGTTCCATGCAGACGAATAACAAAACACGTTTTCCACCAGAACCGGGAAGCAGAGGAGAGACTCAGGGGACTCACGGATTCAAACCTGTGATAACAAACAACATGTGGAACAACAGCGTGTGATTTGGGGGTTTCGAGGGCCTGACAGCGTGCTCACAGCGGTCCAGTTCAGGGGCCGTGCTGCAAGCTTCCCACTCTAGAAGTGGACTTTTATAAATGAATGCTACACAAACTCCTTTCTCTTATTGTGAAATGTCAGATTTTTAAAAAAAAAATGTTATCACATGGCTTGTTAGGATGTAGATCAAACCAGCTGCTGCATTTTTAAGGTGCTGATTAAAGAGCAGATGAATGTTCAGGGTGTCACTGACTTCAGTGTGACACAGGACAGAACACGTGACATCTGATGGTCTCCTGCTGTCTGACAGCCACCCTCTTAATAAAGTGTTCATTTCAACAATACTATATAACTGCTTATAATTCCAGTACTGCCATATGCATTAGATAATTCAGGAGTCGTGCTCGCTGCGCTTTCACTCGCATCACGAGAAAGTCTCACCAAACTTAATGGAAAAAGGTTGTGATTTAAGCAATATTTGATTACAGGCAAAATCACATGCAATATAAATGATCCAAAGGGCGTCTGTTATTCATTCGGACCGACCCTTCAATTCGGCGTACTGATTAGATCTAATGCAGCAGTGGGCTCAACAGTACAACCGCCTTGTCTGCTGTATCCTCAGTTTCCCTCTGCTAAAACGCACAGATCTGTGCTGAGGCGAGGAGCGTCAGGCTGTTGATCAACTTATATTTTATTAAAACGTGACGGCTGCTTTTCTCCACACACACGTGTCGTGCTGTATCTGTTGAGGAAAAAAAAATCCCGTGTCGTGTTTAACGTGGGGTGTGCTTGGAGGGTTCAACGAACATCGCTTTAATTGACACATTTTTAAATGGAGTTTCGACTTAAGGAGGACGGTCGCCCTAAATGTGTGAACTCAAGCAGAAGGGGAAATAAATAAAAAGGGACCCATCAGCGGGTACTCACGGTGAGCGTCTCCCCGGAGGTGTCTTCGGTCAGCGGTCTGACAGCCGGCCGACCCTGGTGCAGGTGATGCTGCGGCGTCCGGACTCCACAGGCGCGCAGGAGAGAACGCACTAATGGAGGAGTGGAGCTCTGCGGGCTGAGGGAGAGAAAAACACAGTGGGCAATATCACCCAGGCAAGGTCTTTCCTGGCTGCTCCAGAAGCTGCATGCTCTCATTGGACCGGAGGAAAGAGGTGGGCGCAGAAAAATGAGGCCACATTGGCGCATGAAGCGCCGGCAGACGCACTGATTGGACACGCTGCTCATACACCGACAGAAAAAAACTGTTTTTATGCGCCATGTGTAACACTGGGCTCTGTGGAGCAACACGACGGGCAGGCTCCAGTGTGTACACTGCAGAATATGACAAACATGAAGTATTTTGTTTTTTAATTTGCCTCAGAATTATCTTATTCACCTTTGTATTAATCCCCATATTTACTGACTTGTTATTTAATTTTCCATTTTTATTTAATCATATACCCATTCTTGGATGAAGTTATTTATGTATTCTTTTCCCTTTGCGTTTTGAGGGGTAACACATGAATACATGAATGCATGAATACATACATAAATACATTAATTAGGAATGAATATATTGATAAATAAAAATGCTGAAACGAGAAGAATCACTACACAGATAAATTAATACAGAAGCAAATTAAAACAGAAATGTAGCCCATGTCACTTTTTATAACGGCTATATTTATTTTTAGTAGCCTATTATTTCTGGTGCATTTAATGTTAACCTATTATTTGAGCCATTCATATATCTATTTTGAAAATGTTATATAGTAAGACCAAAATAGTAATAACACATGCCATATAAAAATGTAATAATCACGTATACAAATGTATTTATGTTTAATGTCACGATGGAAATATGGATATTAATAAATGTGATTTCGAATGTCAAGGATGAACGCTGATGCACAGTCATCACGGGTGTTTTTGAAGATTTTGAGGGGAATCAATATAATTTAAATTGAAATATTTGTATCATTTAATGTTATTATTCTATCTTCTCTTAAATATTCCTTTTCGGGAACCATGAAGGAAAAAATATGGAGTGGATGAGTTTAATATATTCCCCATGTCAACGTGTTTTTCTTGGCAGTGTAAAGGCTCAGTCTCCCCTCACGGTTCACTCATATCTCATCGAGTTTAACTTTCTTACAGACGTTCCGATCTGGGAACACGCCTGCACTTTTGTATGTTTCCCCCCCTGAATGCCATGCAGGAAGCAGTGCAGTAACAGCAGCAACAATTAAATAGCTTGTGGGATCCAAAGTTGGAGTTGTAATTCGTGCCGTCGTTGCCCTCTGAAATCTGTGAACCAGAACCGCTCCACATCTCTCCCAGCATCTGGATTTACTAGAACTTATTAACATTCCTGCTCCTACTGGAACTATAAATTTGGACTTTGAGGAAACTCATTACAATGACATAGTTCAGATGTTCCACATAAACATCATTTGGAAACACGGAGGGCTCTGCTTGTGTTACAGCAGACTGGGTTAATAGGAAGTTCCTCGGATGACACTCTGTGACCTCCTGACCTGCTCCTGCTCAGCTTCAGGCTTTCTTCTTTGGGGGGTTTGAGATCAACTGTGACTTTTATTAGTATGAATATGAATGAAAAAATATTCAAAACAAAGATCTGAAGTGACGGGTAAATTTCTTCCTTCGTCATGATTTTATTCCTGTTTCTATTTCCGTTCTTTTTTATTTGATGTGTTCGAGCTCGTGCACCAACTTCAGAATACTAACGTTTTAAGCTTAGCAACTGCAGTGAAGACTTCAACTTTAAAAGAGGCTGTAAATTAAGATTTTACAGATCAGTTTGTGATCTCGAGGCATCTGCAGACTTGGATTACACCAGACGTGGAGACATCTGATGTTTTTTTGGTTGTTTTTCCATTTTAAAACAAGTTCCCAGCCACATCAGATGTTAAGGAGAATGCTCCAACACTGTTCAAATATAGGGCTGCAAACTAACGATTATTTCAGTTGTTGATTGATCTGTTGATTGCTTTCTCGATTTGTTGTTCGGTCTGCAAATGGTGGAAATTATAGATCCGTGTTTCCCAAAGTCCAAGATGACGTCTTCAAATGTCTTGTTTGGTCCACAACCCAAAGATATTCAGACTACTGTCAAAGAGGAGGAAAGAAACCAGACACAAGACTGACATACACTTGCTGTGTCTCAATTCAGGGTCTGCATCCTTCAGAGGCCGCATCTGAAGGCCAATTGCATCACTACGTCACGTGAAGGCTGTCCCAATTCAAAGGCTCCTCTAAATGCAGCCCACAAATGCTCCTTCTTTTCCCTGTTTTTGGAGGATGCACCGCTACCGTCCTTCGTGACCTCACATATCCCAAGGTTCTTTGCGCGCCCAAAAAAGAAGAAAGAGAGAGAGAAAATGGCGACATCGCGTGGTGTAGATCGTCACTTTCGCGGCCCTGGGCGGCAGAAATCGTGACATAAGGTTAAAACACCTGGTGACGCAACCAGGAAATGCTCCAAATGCTAGACCGTCCCATTTAACAACGGCTGACGAGGTTAACAAGGTCTCTCCGAAGAACTCGCCTTCGAAGACCGCAAAGGCTGGGTCCATCGAAGGATGCAGACCCTGAATTGAGTCACAGCAACTGACCTACACAACTTGAAGTCCCTACATGGAGCCAGTTTAACAGGCATAGAAGAAGAACCTGAGGAAGTAACATCAGAAGATACCCGAGATGGTTTATTCTGCACATGTGCTCCATCAATGCAAAAAAACCTTGTCTATTATCCAAGTTACAAACAGGACACTTCCGAGCATTTCCCTGAAGTTACAGTGCAATATGATGAATGTAACACACAGCTACACACACTACACACCGCGCTGAGTGTTAGTTAAGGAAACTTTTGGATTTGTGTCCAGAGGGTCGGCGTAGCAGTGGAAACAAGTCCCACGCTGATTATTTTCAGCACATCAGAGTGAACTGAACACACTGTGGGTGTCTCAGAGAGAGTGGAGTGTTTGTGGCCCCTGGACATCTTCCAATCAGAGTTTAGAAACTGTAGTCCACCTTCACTGCTGTCCAGATCAGTGGACTTTTCATTTTCTTTTGTCAGCTTGTATAATCTCTATTACCTTAATTACGTATTGCAAGTGTGTATTAATAATTGTAGTTGACCATGACCATGTTCAGCCAAGGTTCTTACACGTACACATACGGGTATACTTATTTTAACCCAAACCACAATGTTTTCCTAAACCTTACCAAGTGTCTTAGTTTTGTTGCCTGAACCTCCAAAACTGCCTCGCATGACAAGAATGCCGTTACAACAATGTGGGAAACTAGACGTGGACCCAGACGCAGACACACAATCAAAAGAGAGCTTTATTTTAACTTCTTAAAATAAACTTTGACTTCGAAAAAAAACAAAAGGAGTCCAGAGGACAAAAACCAAAGTAGCAACTAAGAACTAAACAAAGTGCAAAGAAAAAGGCAAAAGTTCACATCACAGGAGAAACACGAAATCAAAATCCAAACATACCAATGGGGGAGACGCAGGAGGAGAGACCAGAGGAAACGCTACAGATCATCTCGAAGAGGCGAATGGAGGCTGACGGAAGGTGAGGTGACGACGGGGAAAACAGAGAGAGGGAGAAACACACGGGAGAAAGTGAAAAAGAGGAGACGCACAAAGGCCTAATGTCAAAATCAAAACACAACAAGAAGACACAGAATCATGACAACGCATAGGTTTGTTAATCGTGGAAACGCATGTGTCATATATACCATTTTGGGCCTCACTGACAATTGACCTCTTCAGTCATTTAGGTGTGAGGATGTGTTGTTTTGAAATTAGCAGTAGTCCCATAAGCAAATGTAAGATGTACATAGAGTATGTAAAATACAGTATACGTGCCTATGTGTATGAAATGTATTAGATATCGGAACATTTTCATATATTGACATGTATTTACAACCCATTCAAATATGTAGGTGTATATGTAAATTGCATATTTTGACTGAATGTATAATTTTCAGTTCATATGACACCTGTATTTGTATAAATATGCATAGAACATTATGTAGGACAGGTGTCATTCATATATTTCAAGATATATATGAATTACACGTACGTATGGTTGCAGCATGTTATATCAAAAAATGAAGATATAGTAAAGAACGTGTTCATGTGTTCCCTGAGACTTCAAACCAACGTGGAGTTTTCACATCAAGATAAACACACTGCCCACATTTTGACGTAGGTTTCAGCTTCAGGGTGGGAACGTGAATAATTTGTAAGACAGAAGTGTTTCATACAGTTAAACAGTTTGTAAGCTCTCCTGATATTTATCATGATTTTAATACCCCCGGTGATCTGAGTATCAAACGGAGCAAAACGTGTTGATTACTCTGTGGGTGTTTGGAGGCTCAATCTGAAATATTCAAATAAAAAATAAAGACAGACCAAGTGTAGGTACGAAGAATAGGAAGTCATATGGCATCAGATATTTAAAAAGTCTTTAAAATATCTGTATGAAAAGAATGTGTGGGATGACATACTGTTCAGCGACAGAAGGTGGAGCAGACTCATTAGGCTCCTCCACAATCAGTCCATCCACCGCATGAATTCAGTGCAGGTGTCCATGGTAAAGATGTAATGTAGCTCAACTGGCCATCAGAGATCAGGAGGTTAAATGTTTGTTGTCGTCCCACAGGACAGATGAGCAGATCGATCTTCAGGCGGTCCACGTGGTTCACGATCAATACGTCAATATGCAATGCATCAAGCAGCTGCTGACATTTCTTCGCTTGAGCTTCCGGGGATCTGCAGTCAGGACACTTTTTAGTTTGAGGCCAAAATGATCAAATACACCCCGAAGAAATGTCCCAGAGTTCTTCATGGCGTCGTGTTCCTTCTCTGTGTTGTGTTGAAGGGATTGTGTTACTACTGAACATAAAGTCCAGCTGTTTCTTCTATCATCTGCAGGTCCTCCTCTGTAACTGATGATAGCAGAGGGAGATAAATGATGAAATGTCCCTTTAATGAGTCATCTGTTCGGGACGTGACATTCTAAATGAAAGCCTTTTTAAATATCCATCCAGTAAACACATGACAGCTACACTGTGCCGATCGACAGTGACGGAATGTAACTAAGTAGACAACTGTACTTAAGTGCAATTAGTAATTCATTTCGGTATCTGTACTATAATGTATACTTTCTGTTACTTTATACTTACACTTCGATACATTTTGGGAGCACATATTGTACTTTTAACTCACTTTACAGATTACATCAAAAATCAAGGTGGAAACATTTTTTAACTAGTTAATTTTTTCAGCAATCGTATTTTTTCATTCAATGCCGAAGAGTTAATCAGTCAACCCAGAATACACAACGTACACACATGGGAAATATAGTATGTTTGGTTTACTTTTACTTCTTCTGACACTTAATAACTTTCGGATACTTTAAGACTCTTACTCAAGTCTGACTTTTGGGGACTTTTTAACACTGCTGATTGGCTCTCGCCACAAAAGAACGATTGCGATCTACCCTGTCAGGTCCTGCGGTATCTGTCCCCCATGAAGCAGAATTCTATTTTAATCTTCCTGTATAGTCGAGTTATTCATTGTTTCTTCTGATGGCCTCCTATGATAGCAATGTTCTGTGGTCGTCTGTCTGTGTTTTGGCAGGAAGCTTTAGAACCATTATTCCTTGTGGTGCAATCAACATAGTACATAGATATTGGTCATTGTCATTTATTGACTATTCCTCTTTCCCAGTGTAATTGCACTGTGAATGCATCAGGCCCTGCTTCTAGAGTTCATGTCCAGAAGCTCCCAATCTCTGTGGTAATGACATACTAAAAATTATAACTGTGAAATTTAAATAATCTGGGACTCTTACTGTGTTTTCTGTCCGACCTCCTCTTTACTGGGACATGCGCTCAGGTTAACTCTGGTGCATTGACTCATTTACTGTACTCTGTGTTTTAAAGCAGACAGCCGGGCCTGCAGAAAACTCTCCTCTGATTAATCACCAACAACCACTCAGGAGGCACGGCAAGATTGATAACACCATGAGTGCCATTAAAACATGAGCCTCTGTTTACATTCCTCTTTCTATTATTCCCCGAGCGGGTGCGGATGTGGGGAGCACAGAGGGAAGCGGTGTTAAAGACGTCTCTGCGCTGGGCTGCTTGTTTCTCTGCTAGGTCTGTCGGCATCTCTCAGCGGATCTGAGTGAGTCATGTGTGACAAATATGTGAGCGAGCTGGAGGGAGCAGAGCTGATCCTGAGTCAGAGCAAAATCACAGAGGCAGACGGCGTGGACATGAAAGGACTCCAGAGAAGAGCCGTGGAGAACATCAGAGGAACCAACACACAGAGGAGCTCTCTCTCTCTCTCTCTCTCTCTCTCTCTCTCTCTCTCTCTCTCTCTCTCTCTCTCTCTCTCTCCATTCATGTGTCTGTCATCAGCTCAGCTCCCTGAAGATTGAAGGCAAATATAACAAAACTCATGCGCTTCTTGATAAAATAAATGTGTACAAGAAGCAACAGGAGAAAAGAATGATTCACCAACTTGACTTGATCATATGCTGCATTTACGTCTGTCCTGCAAGCACAGACAGCAACACACATGTCGCTTTCAAAATAAAAGAGTGACAGCTGTCAGAATAAAGTTGATGGATAACGTATTTTGAAAGCTGACTCTCATAAAAGTGCGCGCGCCTGCAAATTTTACAGTGAATCATACATTGATTTAAATGGTCACCATTTTGATCTGCTCAAACATGTTTGACTGATAGAACTGTATGAAACTTGAAGATGTAATGAGGGGAGAGGTTTCCCATTTGACTAATGCCTGGAATTAATAATTCATGCTCACAGTACTCTGTATGGATAATTAGAGCTCTCTAATCGATAATGCTTTCACATGAATTAATGTAACATAATGTTGAATAATGATCTACTATATGGTTCAGGAATGTTGACGATAAAACTACCTTGTTCAGTAGGTAAGCTGTGAAGTAGAGCCAAGCTGCTATATATTCATTCTTTATTTAAGTCTTTGTTTAGTTTTTCAATGAACATGAAAATGAACACAAATGAACAAGTATGGAAGTTTAAATATCACAGACAAAATTAAACCACACAGCTCAGCACCAGTCCTCACCTGACCCACTCTGGAATCAAAGTTGAAAACTAAAGAAAATTCTAGATGAGTAAAGAGAGAGCCCATCCCAACAGTTTCCAGATAGTAGTAATAGTAGCTGTAAAGCCTGTTACAGCTCAGGCTGATATTTTTCAGGTGCTTAAATATTTCTTGAGTATTTTTGTTTCAGAATTCTTCTTTCAGAGTAAAATACTGTACCTTTCACTATACAGTTTTAGTTACAATTTACTTTGCAAATGGAAGACTTCACAGACACTTTCTGGTTTGTGAGACAGGTGTGGCACTGTTTTTGTTAAACGTTCCTTTTATCAAACACAGGAATATTTCAGCCAAAGATATATGTACATCAACATGAACAGGGGTTAAAAGTTGACCATGTGAGGATGGATAAGCACACTGAAAGAACAGCATAGTTCAACGTAATCAACAGAATACATGTTGGCAATGAACATCCCTGCAAACCATGGATATGTTGAAACTTTACATTTCCAAATGTTAAACTTTAACATTTCTTTATGTAGAAACTTTACATTTCTTTATGTAGAAACTTTACATTTCTCTATGTAGAAACTTTACATTTCTCTATGTAGAAACTTTACATTTCTTTATGTAGAAACTTTACATTTCTCTATGTAGAAACTTTACATTTCTTTATGTAGAAACTTTACATTTCTCTATGTAGAGACTTTACATTTGTAAATGTCAAACCTTTACATTTCTTTATGTTAAACCTTCATATTTCCTGGTTGAAACTTTACATTTCTTTATGTTGAAACTTTACATTTCTTTGTGTTAAACCTTCACATTTCCTGGTTTAAATTTTATATTTCTTTATGTAGAACCTTTACATTTCTCTATGTAAAAACTTTAAATTTGTAAAAGTTAAACCTTCATATTTCCTGGTTGAAACATTACATTTCTTTATGTTGAAACTTTACATTTCTTTATGTTAAACCTTCACATTTCCTGGTTGAAACATTACATTTCTTTATGTTGAAACTTTACATTTCTTTGTTTTGAAACTTTTCATGTGTTTATGTTAAACCTTTACATTTTCTGGTTGAAACTTTACATTTGTTTATGTTAAAGATGTGTATTTCTTTATGTTGAAACTTTACATTTCTTCATGTTGCTAAAATGTTGTGGTTATGTAAGAAAAATGTCATGTTTTACCCAAAATACCTCTTTTTGTCGCACAAACATGGCTGGAGATGACCAGAGTCTTGAGCTATGGTCACTGACTTGTTGGCCTCCTCATCCATCACTTCAGTTGAACACAAACTATAGTTTATTTGTATTCAGTCCCACATACACTGTCCAGCTTTTTTAAAATAGATATTATGTTCAGCAGCCATATTCCTTTACACTGTTGTCACAGCACAGAGGAATGAAGTCAAACCATTACCTGTGTGAAGAGGAGGATACCACTGCAGAAACTTTGAGGTATGAAGATAAAAGTATGAGAACCCACACAGTGTACACAGCTCTTCATCAGGTCCTGTTTGATCTGACAAAACCCCCCTTGTGGATTCCAACACTGTTTGATGGTCTAATGATGCAGTGGAGTGGAGTGCTGTACAGTGTGTGGGCTTCCATCTTCTCATCACCTTTAAAAAAGATATGACTGTTGGCAGTCATGTAAAGTATACACAGGTTTTATTAATGGGAGAACTATGCAAAACCGCTGTTAATGTCCTTCAAATGCATAAACACCAGTCTGTGGAGCTCATGATGAGAAATATAACCACACAGAAACACTCACAGAACTCTCTCCTCTCTTTTACATGATCGGAAACATCAGAGTTGAACAGCTCCGTCACCTGAAGCTAATCTCATTGCACATTTTTCGTGCCATCGTTAAGTGAGATTCATATGCTTCATTCGTTCTACAATATGTGCCTCATCCCTTTCGGATTACATATGCATGAGGTGACTTTCGTGTCAGGTTACAGAGGAGATGGAGAGGTGACATAGAGCTGAGACAGCTGACAGAGAATGCTGTTTAAGATGGAATCTCAGCGTTTGGAGCATGAAACCACTGCCACTGAAACCACTGAAGCGAGAGACCGCCGTTCGTGATGACATTTCAACATTCGACACACTGGAATTTCCTTGGCGGCAATAAGTCTTCAAGATGCTTTTAAACATTTTTAAGCGTGAAATCCCAGGATATTTTTAACGAGAGTACGCTGTTATAGATGGCGTTTTCATTTTCCTGTAACGGTTAGTGGGTGTTTGTTGCAGGACCCAAGGTCGAAGGTCCAAGATGAAGTTGAGGCCGGCGACAGAGGTGACCGAGCTTTGAGTGAGATGTGTTGAATATGATTGTATAGCTGTCTCTGGATTATGGTTATTTATTCACAGCGGGCCTCTGCTTTCCTGCTCCGTGTCAATCCAACGCGTTTTAATCCCTGTTTGAAGTCCTGCGTTTGGACTGTCAGGAGACCTGTTGCAGCTTGGCCCTTTAATCCTCTTCCTGCCCGTCTCTCCGGTGTTTACTCGAGGTCATCCTGCGCCGTCACTGAGTATCAGCTGGTGACGAGACAGAGTGTCTCTGTCAAGTCTACTCTTCAATGCCAGGCTCCATTTGGCAGCGTAGGAATGTAGGACACCCAAATTACACAAGTCATTTAACACTGCAGGCAGAGGAGATTTGGGAAAAATGTGTCCACACCTGTCTGAGAGACGCATCGGTCTGAGAGGGCAGTCAAACGTCTCTGCTGACAGAAGACGGCAGAGGAACATGTCCACTGCTTCATATATTCAGTATGTTGAAGGTGGCTAACAATGAGCTCTGATTACTTTTAATTTGACACTGTGCTCTTCACATAGTATCCATTAATAATGAGTCCTAATGGCCCGCAGCAGCACTGATCCTTGTATTGATTAGGTTTTTCTTACCTCCAATCTAATCATAGCAAAGGCCTCAGAGGCCTGTGGGGATGAGTGCGTTTTTTTCTCCCGTCGCTTCCATATCTTCTTACAGACACAGTGCAGCGGAGATCGCGGGACGGCACCAAACAACATCCCAATCTCAAACGCTCACTTTTTCTATCATCTCATTGTTTTTTCTTCTCGGTCCCTGAAGCTATCACACATTTCACCCTCATAGGCACTTTTTCCAAGAAGCTTTCAGTGATGCAATGTAACTACGGATTACGTGCACTCGAGTGCTGTACTTCGGTGTGTTTCATGTGTGTCGAGTCAGAATGTGGGAGCAACACAGACGGCATCTTGCATTTTATCGCTCAGAGCGTTTAAACAAACATCGACAGCCGTTTCCCGTATTTGAGTGACAAGAAAGATCCCTTTTTATTTCGGAAAGAGAAACGTGTTGAACGTCATTCTGTTTCTTCTCATTTGCTGAAGGTCTTAGCCGTGACTATCAACAAAAAGTCTAAAATGACCAAAATGAGTCTTCTTCTCCTCTCTTCAGACTGGATAAAACAACATCTAGAGTTAATCCTCCCTCTGGATGCACAGAGGCGTGTTCACAACTGAATGTATGAAATAATTGGTAGGGACAGACATCACGCAGGCAGGAGGCTGCTCGCACAACAATGGGAGTACGTGTAATGGAAGTACAGATTTGTGCTGATGTGGGTTTGTTACATAAGTACTATAAATTTAATGGGGAAGATGTTTTTTACAGCTCAGCGGCTCGTCATAACAGAGACTATCTTTAGCTTGCCACACTGCCTCTCCGTTGTCTTTGGTCCGTTGCTATTCTTCCTTTAATATGATGTTTTTAATACTGTTAGAGTTATGAAATGTGTGACTCCTCTAAAATATTTGTCACAACACAATAAACGGCACGTTCCTGAAATGAATCTTAAATAGGTGTTTATGTATATATGTATATCAGGGGTACTCAAATACAAATCTTAAAGGGCCACAAAGATTTTTTTGAATGACTCAGAGGTCCATGTATTGAGGTCGGTCAGGCCATATGCAATAATACTGTAATATTCAAAACAAAATGTCCTTTTCATTCTAAACAACAAAATATGAACTAAAATAAAATGTAATTTCCATTTTAACATAAATTAAAATACGTAGTTGAATATTTCCTCTTTTGGTTTGCCTTCAAACATTGTGTCCATCACTTCAGTCATGCAATATTTTATTTCATTGTGACATAGATGTGACAAGAATCCTGCTTGCAGCTTGATATGACGATTTCAGTGCATTTATTTGTGTTGTGCTTATCTCTGAATTTTGAGGAAATGTCTCTTCAAAATTCCTATGCTTCGTCTCATAATGCCGTTTCAAACTGGAAATCTTCATCACAGCTTCTCCTGGCATATTGTAACGCCACTTGTGGACTGTGGCGCAATGGATCTTGGGTATTCTGTTGTTGTTTGTGTAATTATGGTTCGTGAATGTGTTTGTGAATAAGATGATATGTAAGATGGTTGTGGGTTATTTGTTCTGTGATTAAATGGTGTTTTAACAAGGATGATACAAATTTTGGCACCGTGAGTGAAAGGGTGTTTGCCGGGAGAAACTCCCCGTCCGTTACACTTAATGCAACCTTGCATATACATGAGATCGCTAACGTTAGCTAAAATTTGTCAAACTGCGCGAGTGGTAAAGTAAGATGAAGGATTTAAAACCGCTGCACTGTCAGGTACGTGGAGATTGTCCCGGTTGGAGGCAGAATAAATGCAACTTTGAAGATCGTATTTCTGCGAGTTGCCGATTATCATTGTCCACTTTGTCATAACAGTTTACTTGGAAACACGCCATATTCAATCTCTTACCACCAGCAAAATGTGAATACGCGAAGTGCTCCGAAAACGAAAGTGAAAGTTAAAAGTTGCGCTCTGTCTGTGTATCGTTGGCATGGAGACAAGTCCCGGTATACACGTGCTGACCCAACCAAAACTCATAGTGAAGGAATAATAGTTCGGGGGCCACAAACAGGAGGCCGGCGGGCCGGATGCGGCCCGGGGGCCGCCTATTGAGGACCGCTGATGTATATTATGTTACATATTCTATATGTATCTGGATCCATGTTAATTAAGTATGTAGGTTAATGTATATAGAAAGTATATATATGAATATAAAAATTTAACTAATTTCTGTTAATAAACTAAATTTGCCCCATCCCAAAGAAATACGCCCAGTGGACGGTGGAAGAAGCCTTTTTTTCTGATGATGTAATATGACTTTCTCCTACTAATCTGACACAAATAATTAAAATACAGTTATTAGTGTAAATTGTTATTATAAAAAAAATATAAAAAATGTTATTGAAATAGGAAGATTATGAGAAAATCTATGAGAAAAGAAATCAGCTTCTACTTTAACTATGATACCTCACAATCGCACAGTCACAGTCTAATATGAGTGTCTCTGAGGTATGAGACACTGCTCAGGTTCATAAGAAACACAGAGAGAAGCCATTCACAAATAAACTAATAATCATCGGATACACTACATGGCCTCACTTATTATTCAAGAGGTGAGTTTGGTAGAGAAGAACTGGATTGACCTGATCTGTGACCTCAATCCAAGGACTTAAAATGAGTCTGGCCTTCTTGTATAACATCAGTGCCTGACCTCTCAAATACGTATTTTGGCTGAGTGTGCACAAATTCACCGACGCGCGCTCCAAAATCTTGTAGAAAGCCTTCCCAGAAGAGTGGTAGCTGCAAAGGCAATTGCATATCATGGTTTTAGAATGGGATGTTCAACAAGGTCATATTGCAGGGATTCTCCACCAGCACGGGTACGAGTAAATAATAACATAATACTGCGAGCTGGGATGGAATCACAGCCGCTGCTTTGACTATTAAACAAGACAAGAGCAACATCAGTTGAAGACACACCTTTAAGCAGGCAGCTATGTTGTCATGGAAATAAAAATCTCAGGCGCCGAGCCGAGCCGAGCCAGCACACGTGCACGGTAAAGCCAAAAGGTGTGACTGACTTTGTGACTGACACAATAACGACACTCAATCATGAGACACATATGACGGTGTCTTATAATTATGCCAAAGTCCAAATGATTGGGATAAAGCACCTTGTTATGGTGGGTTTTATTCAAAAACACATTTTCATATGAGACAAAGTTATTTATGCTCCAGATACTCAGTTCGGTACTACGGCTGAACTGTGTGGGAGGAGGTTTGGGCACTATGACACGCCGAGATGAGGCCGCGTTTTCACACACACACACACACACACGCTCAGTGTTAGCGGAGTGATTTCCACATCTCTCCCGTCACATGTCGATCTGCTCACTGATGACAGTTTGACAATATTTTCATTCAGCGTGCGGCTCAGTGTTTCCCGACAAGATGTTCATTTACATGGATCGGTGGAGTTGCTATGGTTATCGCTGATGAGTCACCCGGTGTTGGGAGCTGATCTTATTCTGAATAGAGCAAAATGAGAAGATACTGAAAATAGATGAGTGGGAGCTGTGCGGAGGTGTTGATAAAAACAAGGCAGATTTGTTTGTACGGGCACGATTTGATTATTAAATGTTGTGAATCCTGATGCGGCTGGAAGCAGACAATTAAAAAGGGAAACCGCATAACAGCTGATTGTTAAATGTACACTGATTTATTACTGAAGAGGAAATGTGAATAATAAAACTGAAAAGATATCCATTACAGTCGACAGGAACAAATATTACACTTGATGTGACTCGTGTTTGCGTGGGAGCAGGGGGCAGCATCCTTTAGTCAGTGGGTGAGATGGGACGGGGTGTCAGGCTCCTCCTTTAAACCCCGGGGATGTACCAGGTCGGGTTTCCCTCACAAAATCCAGTCGTGGTCTGGGATCTGGCGGTAAACGTCTGTAGAGGTACGTCAGTCTCACAGAGTTGAGCTGTAAGCGGCTGTTAGCTCGGACCTTGCTCTTCTTCCTGCCTCATCCTCTTCCGCAGCTGCTCGCCGATATCAGCCAGAGGGTTCATTTTAGCAGAGAGGGTCTTCACCGCGTCACTGAACCGGCTGCTCTCAGTTTCCCTACAAAAAAAACAGGGCCAAACACATAAATGTTCAGATAAAGTTAGCATCGTTTTACTCATAAATGTGCAGGATGACAGAGCCCAATGTCAAAGAAGGAACAACATGAAAAGCTGCTTACAGGAGTTTGCGTTTCTGTGACTGTTTCATCTGACTGAAGTCTGTTGGCTCAGGTCTCTTCACCGGCCTGAAGAAGGGAGGCAGGACGAAGGAAAGGACACGTTAACACCGACCACTCCAACAACATGCAGTACACACTCATTCCTAAACATCTGATTAGGCCGATAGCCATCGACTCCCAGAATAATGCTGTTACATCTTGATATGAAACCATGGCTACAGCTGCCTGTGCGCTGCTGTCCACTCGACTTATCTCTTCTTAGTGCAGAGCAGGATCTGATGAAAATGAGCCCTCTGCTCGGAGCTGAAATACTTGTACGATCACGTGAAAAACTACTCCAACACATAAATGACAGTGCAGGAGGCTCGTACAATTATTGTGACGGCTTTGCATCAAATAAGCAGGTTTTGTTTCTGATGGCTTCTCTGTTTTCGGCTTCTTTACCACACCATATTTCACAGACTTTACCTTTAACCCCACCTGCCTCTCTCTTTATCACAGACAGCCACTCCACTTGAGCAAACTCAGGCTCTGGATCAGTCTTGCCTTTAAGGTGTTTTTCAGTGGGATGCTGATGAGACCTGAATCTGGATTTTGGCCTCACACACTCAGAGACCAGACCAGGTTCCTCTGCCTGACCTTCTGACCTGCCACATTACCCTGAGTCCTATTTGAGCAGTGACAGTGAGGCTAATCCATCTTCCTGAAGAGGATTTCAAATGACTCATTCTGACAGGAGACAAGAGTGTGGACACGAGCCACACAACTGTCTGATCACTCTGCATAGGCACAGAGGGGGAAAAAAAGTCATGTCCTCATAACATTGTAACTATTTAGACTCCGTTCTTTAAATCTAATCTATCTTTTCCACTCTCAGGGGCCCTCTGTCTGCAAGAGTTCCCACAGGGAAGGCAGGATAGAAAGTAAACCAGAAAACAGACTTTATCTCACTTCCACTGGAATCAGATCTCAGCCAGGCGTAAACACAATTGTTTGGCCGGAAGTAAAGGTCGTCCCAACTTTGCCTCTCTGCTATCTCAAACTGACAATTCAATACAAATTGATTCATCTCTGTAAGTGAAACTGTACGTAGCTCACCCTGACGCAAATTCAAAAGATGCACTACGTGTTTATGTATATTTGTATAGAAATAACTTTATATATGTTCTGCTATTTGTGTGTCAGGGAGAAGTTAATGAGCTTTCATTTTGTTACGTGTCATGAAGTCTGGACAAACTCGTCTCTTGTACACATTTTACACCTAAATTAGCATGTATGTGCACTTTAATAAAGAATAGAAACTGTTTCCTTTCACAATGAACTGCAGATAATAAACCTGACCAGAAAAACATCCAGAAGACTTTAAACCAGTTTGTAAGTGTCTGAATAAATAACAGTCTGAATTAGACACATTGGGGTTTTTTCAGTAGCTGATAACTGAAGCAGCAGAGGAGTAACACATCTCACCCATCTCATCTCTGTTGTGAAGTGCACAAGGAATAGGTAGTGACAAGGAAGCCACTGACAACATCACGGTGGTTAAGGTTTAATACTTATTATTTCAGTCTGTGTTTGTGTATTACTAACAGTGTGACAACAGTCAACAGATGGAGCCTCGTCACTCCGTCTGCTCATACTGACGCCATCGCAGCTGTCTTTAACTCACATCTAATCTTCTCAAGAACAAAAGAAATCTGAGAATTAAGGAGCTCCACACTTAAAATGGACACCTGATGCCTGCCACAGCGGGCACCTTGGCACTTACACTTTGTTCTTCCTGCTTTTGCGGCGAGCAGTGGGAGCTGTGGCTGCGGGGGCGATGAGCTGAGAGAGCTCGGGCAGGGCGTCGGCCAGCGGCCTCATGTCTCCCACCACGGGCGTGGCCTGCCTCCGGGCCTCGGCAGCCTGCTGCTCTTTGGCCTGTTTGATGGAGCTGATCTCTGAGAGGAAGAGGAGCGAGAGGGAGAGTTACAGCCAAGCTCAACACAACCATTAGAAGTGAAGCGGGACTGAGTGTCAGCTAAGGGTGATAGGTCTCCATCTGCTGCACACAGCTCCATTTACAGTAAAATGTCAGTGTGAAGCGTGGAGCAGTTTAAAGGTCTGCTGAGATGAGGAACATTTTACAGTCTGATGCTGGTGTTTTACCACCAAGCTCATGGACGCAGCCTCTCATCAGGCTGGAAACACACACACACTCCACACATATTACACAAACAGTCGACTATAATTATAGTCATATGTCAATGAGCCTTGATCAACAGTACACAGGGCTCAGAAAATGCCCGGCCTGACAGAAAGAAATGATACACTTAGAAAAACATATGGACACAAAAAAAACTGAAAATCAAGTCTGGTGTGTCCTGATACAGTACAGACAATCAATGTCCTCGATCTGATTCTAATACATGTATGTTGAGTGTTTCTGTTTTAGTTTGCTTTACACAGAAACCGGCAGGATTCAAGTTTGAGCTGATGTTATGCTGGTCTGTCAGAGGTGTTCCGGAACAAGCACTAATGACAGCTAAGGGACTGACATTGAAAAACATCAAAATACAAAAATATATGGAAATAGTGTTTTATTTTTCGGTGGAATTCGACTCAATGTCAATGTTTCCTTTTTCAGTTCAGGTTTTTTTTTCAATTCCACTTTTAACTTCTGATGGTTTTGTGACCAAGGTAAGACCTTAACAGCTACATCTCCAGGCTTTAACTACATGTGTGATACACACTTTGTCCTGAAATATGTAGATAAAAGAACAATATGTCTGGTTGTGTTTCACCTGCATTCTCGAGGTTAGCTGGGTCTTAAAACTAAGGAAAGCATTGACCTTTGTGTAAACTTTTTTTCCCAATCACAAGTTCCCAGCCTCAAACACTGGCCTGAGCCCATAAACATCTCCACTGGTTGGACTGAACTGTCCCGACCCTTTGTCAACGATCTGAACAAAGCTAATATTTCATTCTAATTTTCTTCTAATTCCTGAAAGCTGTCAGCTATGGAGCCGCTCTTGGGTTTCAGCAGGATTGAGTCGCACGGCCATTAGCACCTAATTATATGCCTGAACAGGATATGTGTTGTGTTACCCAGGAATTGATTGGCTCAGCAGAAGGGTACGGTTACAGGCCTGATCGCAATTATGGGAGATGATGGCAGCAGCCACGATGTTGGGGAGAGGAGTTATAATCACAGACTGACTCAAAGATCTCCAGCCAGAAAGCCCAAAGCGCAGAGACGTACTGATCGGGCAGACACTTCTGAATAGCTGGCAAAGACATCTGTAATGATTACTTACACTGACAACCAAAAGTGCAACTTTATATAGCAGGTAAACTGAATCTTCAGTCTAGGATCTAATATTACACTTAACCTCTGTCAGACGGACATCTAGCAATGCTAAGAAAAGGTGTAACAAGTAAAGTTCTCTTTGTTGTCCGGACAACTAACCAATGTAGAGAAGAAGAGATGGATTTATCAACACTGAAAACAATAGGAAGCTGCAGCCCTAACTAATTGAAAATTCTCAAGTATGTTTTTATTTTCTAAGTGCCAGAACTGTATCAAATAGCTGCTCACTGTATTATTTTTTTTATCAATATAGGAAATTTGTTGGGGACTATGTTAAATATAAAAAGTAAACATGTTAAATATTAATAAGTGAGAATTCACAGATGGCAAGATGGTTATGATTTGCTTGTCCAAGATGTAATTTAAATATGTTGCATTAAAAGATTTACATCCCACTTCCACTGCTAGAAGAAAGGAGAGTACCATATATTCAGGGGTGATTTTGTAAAAATGAATGATGTCAAACTGTGTTCTGACCCGCGTCAGACCAACAGTGTCAGTCCCACTTAAATGCTGAGTGCTGTACAAACTCACTGTTGAGCCATCTCTCCCTCCTCTCCTTCATCTTCTCTTTCTTTGACTTGACTTTCTTCTCTTCTGGGCCTGTAAAAACACACACAGACACAGAGAGAGAGAGAGAGAGAGAGAGAGAGAGAGAGAGAGAGAGAGAGAGAGAGAGTTACATGACAGCACACATCAAACCCAGCTCGGCTTCACTCAGCAGAGGGAGAAGACGACTAATTAAACATGAAGAGAGGCAAATTCATAAATGTGTTAAAGATACATCAAAGGTGGTGAGGGACTGACTTGGCTGCAAGCTACAGCCAGCCTCCACCCTCTCCACCGTCCCCACCCTCCCCACCCTCCCCACCCTCTCCCTAGGTGAGAGCAGTGAGAGAGGAAAGGCTGGATGACAACACAGGCTGAGTTCTGTTTAGCACAGCAGCAGGCTTTTTGATTTTCAACACCTTTTATTACAAATGAGATCTGAGGAGAAAATATGGATGGTGCTTCACTTTCAAGTCTACATGGATGAAAAGTCCTTAAGAGAAGTTTGAAATTCTAAAAGCTGGCAAGCTCACATGTCAACAGGTCCAGCTTGTATGACAGCTGAACAAATCGTATCTGCTGATAAAGACTGTGGAAGCTTTAAAAAAAAGGAACTGGACATCGAGGGAGGAATTCTTTAGGCACTAGCTTTTCAAGCTTCACCTACGTCATGTTGTACTTGATTTGGTGTCACAATTCGAAAGACTTCTAGACAAGATTGTGTCATTTGCTTTAAGCATTTTTGCATAAAATTATGAATGAAACCTTTTCTTATTCATTGAGTGAATAAAAAGATGCAGCAAGTTTTGACCTGAACCAGTTCCGAAAAGTTCAACAGACGGATGATGAAGACTTGGGGGGTTGGGGGCTGCGTGGATGTAAAGTTAAGAACTTCCTGCAGTCTGAAGCTGATTTTAAATAAAGCCAATCAAGAAAAATATGCAGCTGTCATTAACATGGATTTGAGCTGATTTTGTCAAATGATGTTGCAATAAGAGCACACCATAAAATGTTGACATGACATGACTGCTGGTAAATTTTTTATGAGACGCAATTCAAGAACTATTTCATACTTGTCCAGCTGTTTGAACAACAGCAGCTGAACATAGCGTAAAAGTGAAGTATATGGTCAATTTGGCTCATTAAAACAAAGTGATGGTGACTAGGGAGACAAAAAGA